>NC_041369.1:13739911-13784911 GCF_900634415.1 Cottoperca gobio
ACTTTTAAGTTTAGTTCTGTAGGAGGGTCATCATATTATACAGTATATATATAAATATATATATATATACAGGCGGTTACCAGGTGTGGGTCCAACAAAAGACGCTATCGAGTTGCATTATTGTAGCACTATTTTGGTGCTCGACTCTTACTAGGGACACTGGGGACACAATATCTCAGTCTCGGCCTCATCAACTCCGTTGTTTTTATAATCTCTCCCCAACTTTATGGAAATGTAATACTAGATCATTAGAGTACTCTTTGAAAGGTATTTAGTGGGTAAATAATCTTAAGGGTTTGACTGGAAGCCACATTAAATAAATGAGTTAGCTCATCCATCATCACAAGCAAACATTAGTCTCTCCCTAATTAGCTGTGTATCTCAGTCCAACAGAATTTTAACACATCAGTCTAACCTTTCCATGTCGGTTGTCTGGGGTCACAGTCCTCATATTACAGCATAGCTTCAACACTAGTTAGCGGTGCAATGTGGAAAACTTCCCAGAGTAATGGGACCTATATTGGCATGCTGCATTTGGCATAATAAAATACACTGTTACACACTAATATTTCTGAACAGGAGTACCACAAAACAAATCTTACGTTAACGATTAAACTAAAAGTATTTCTTATTCTGTTCTACTATTAATTGGTAAAACTGAGATCTAATAACAGTTAATGAGTCCTGGGTTTTAATTAGTATTCTATTCTTCTATTCCCCACTCCCACACAAACACTTCCACGCACAAATGTAGCAGCAAGAGCACACTGATTCACATGCTCATACGCACATTTCTGCCAGAAGGGTATTTAATGGAATTATTAATAGTCTTGGGCACAGAGTGCTTTTCCTTTTCTGGTTTCCATGAGTGATATCGTCTAACATCCTCCTACTGCAACACGCACACCCCAACATGTAACATGCAACACACCTATACTGCTCACACATTCAAGTTTGACGCACTCATACTGCACGCATATACTGCTACACACACGCATGCAAATCCTCCGTGAGCCGAGGAGGCGCCGTTCGCTTTGTGCTCCAGGTGCCATGACACAAACCATCATCTCAAGAAGCCAATCATATTAAAAGCATGAGTCATGTTGCCGCCTACACTGGCTCAGAGGCTTTAAGTGGTGTCATGCTGGATATCGTCCTCCATCCACACACTGTGACCCACATCCCACAACCTCAGCGGTTTTTTGGGAGATTTTTAATCCAAATCTCAGCACGTAACTACAGAAGACAATTAAAATGCGAAGTATATAATAGACATACTTTATATAAAAGTCAGATTTTCCTTTTATTTGATCAAAGATATCTGTACTCGGTGTAGAGTGGAGCTCTACTGCAAAATCTATTACCCGTGTTCTTCACAAGGGCAATGAATGGACTAAGATTTCTAAGTGAGCTCGCTGCTGACGTGATCTATTATATGTGCCATCAATCAAGTGTTTGTTCCAGTTCCTATAGTCTGTAACACTTTGTTCATAGCAGTGCGGCTCCATTGTCAGTAGTCATTTGTTCTTCTTCACTTGGACACATTTCCATTGGCACAAGATTCTCACATCTGATTGGCTTTCATCACTACTTCAGGTGTGAAGTCACAGGTGGGGAGGGAGGGGGATTCTGTCTCAGCCAAGTGCAGATTGGCCTCTGTCCTTTTGTCCTCTTTTTCCCGCTGTGGAATCGTTTTCTCTTTTACACTCTGTTTTTCTTTTTCCCACCCCCCCTTCCTGCTGCTGTACTCTGTCTTGTGTCTGTTGTTGCTATAGCTATAGTTGTTTTGTGTGTAAATGTGTTTGTGTGTGTGTACACCACTAGGGGCTCCGAACTCTCGTCATGTCTCATCTGTCATCCTCATTAGCTCCCCACGAGGCACAGGTGAATTATTTACACATCAATATTTCCTCTCTCTACAAACTATGGCAGCAGCGTCTGCCTTGCTGTATTGTCTGGTTGTGTCAAATTGATGATACTGACCTTTACTTGTACTTGAATATTCTCTCTCTTCTCCCTATTTCCTGCCAGCCCCTTCACACTCTCAAGACCGAAATATAATAAAAGATTATATGACGTTTACATCAACACTGTTTCTTACTATTGGATTTTTTCTGGTGTAATTGCGCAAACAGGGCACATGGGAGATTGTCGTCACTTGTGCCAGACAAAACCCTTGGAGATGGATTACAGAGGTGGACGAGGGAGTTGCAGTGGGGGTGGCTACTGACAAGGGAATGAGCCCGGCTGACTCGGCTGTGTTTTTACATAAATCACGACAGGGGTAGAAACCCCTCAAGACAGAGCCTGCGCATTGTCTCCTCTCTCTGGAGACTCAGCAGATAATTAGAAGCAGTGAGATAAGCGTCTAGGACTGGACCGTGTGTGTGTGTATGTGTATGCGAGGACTCGAGAGAGGGTGAAGTACCAAAGCAGAGAAAATTGTGTGTAATTGATGACTGTGCCGGAGTTGGGACAGAGAGCTGACCCCCCTCTCCCATGAGACAGCACTCACTGTGACACAGTTCGCACCAGCAAATCAAGTTTATATACATGCACACATAAACAAGATGCACTGTAGGCATTGTAGATCCCGCTATCGAAAAGTGTCAAGTATTGAAAATTGGTAACTAACCCTTTGACACTGGGGGGGGGGGGGGGGGGGAGGAACATAAAATATAGAATATTCGTTGCAGTTGTTCCCCGACACTAATATTCGCATTCCTTGCTGCATTCCACCAAAAATAATTACAATGTGGACGCTTTTTCTATGGGTGGGGCCGAAAAAGCAAGTGTAAGTGCTGAGCTTCATTGCATTGATTTTCATCATTGATGACGGAACAGAGTCTGAATCTTTTTATCATGTGTTCATTTTATGTGATACATGACCTTAATGTGTCTTAACAAAGACTTAATGCTCAGTTTATGATGGTCAGCTTATAATACACACTCCCATCGCTGGTTATCCAGTAACAAAGGGCCTAATTCATAGGTCTTCAACAGGGGGTCCACGGAGGTACTGCAGGGGGGGGGTCGCGAAATTGTTTGTAGATAAAGCAATTAAAAAATGATTTTTTTAAATATATATTATTTTATTACAATTATTTTTGGGAGATTTGCACATTCCCTCCTCCGCTGTACTTCGCGAAGGGCGGCGTCACACACCTATAGTCAGAGACAGAGTGGAGGAAAGGAGAGGTGTGAGCCCCCCCCCCCCCCCCCGTTGGACGTACCTCACCCAGACCCAGCAGATATACCCTGCAGAGTACGTGTCCGCTTGGGAGTATAACCGAGGCTTAACCCTACCACTTATTCCTATATGGTCAAGATTTTTAACTGCATGTACTTTAAATGTTTTTATATCCATCCACAAACTCAGGTGTCATAGCGTAAACTACTTGGAGGAATGATTGAATAATTGGTTAAGATGAGACAGAGGACAAAAAACACAAATTAATGAGCTGTAGCGTCAACTTGAAAAAAGAGTCTGCTCATTTTAATTTCAAAGCAACAGTTCAGAAATAAAGTTTGTTTCCTGTATATGATAGTTTTTGTCTATAACAGATGGTCTTTCCATTTACTGTCACGTTCGCTGCCAAACTAATTAGTCTCTCTATAGGTCCTTCAAAGATCGTTGCTTAGTAAAATTCCACTTCACTCTCACTCTCAACCCATGTCCGACCCTTCTCTGCTACGGTATTTGTGATATACTCCTGTGAGACGTACTGTCAAGGCTTTGTGGCATCCTGTTGGTTTTGATTGCTTCTCAATGGGCTTCTTTTTGGATCCAGTCCCTTTTTAATCTTCCAACGCTGGTAAACTAATGGCGTACCTCAGCACAAAGGCTCTGAAGAGCTCTGAAAACTATCCTGCCTCCACTGTGAATAAAACTACAGATGAATAGCATACAGTGAGATTCTCAGTTGCAGTCGGTCCCATAGGAAGGAAGCAGAAAACAGAGGAAACTCTACCTTAAAATGTCCCATATGTAGCTTGATGTTAAGCCTTTGTTGTAAAGTGTGCATAAGGCTCATTTTCTCTCTAGAAAGCCATCCAACTATTTAACCAACAATGTTCAGGCAACACTAGACTTTACAATGGTCAGTGCTGACCACTACATTTAACCCTCTGAGACTCACTAATAAAAGAGGCTGCAGTTAGAGCTTGGCAGCGCGTCCTATTAGCATCATGCTCCAAATGAGACATAATGTTACATGAGCTGAGGCTAAGTTACAATATATCCGACTTGGGAAATGTAGGAAGATGTTACATTTCTTTGCAACAAGGCTCTTGAAAAAAACAACATTTTCTCAATTTTCTGTCCACAAAATGTAGCTCATTAATTTTTTGACAAACATTTAGACGTCATACCAGGGATGCCAGCAATGCCAGAGGACTCTGTGCATTTAACGACAGTCACAAACAGCTCCAATCCCACTGCCTTAGCTCATCTCACCCCCTCTTTTCTCTCTCCCTGGCATATCTTCTTGTGTAATTAACAAGGCTTAGAACACCCTCACAAATACTGCTCATGCTCACAAAAAACCCACATTCACAACCCTGCGCTGCATGCTGTCAGCTCAGTTGCGTTGCACACACTCTTTCCCTGCATGTAATTAACATGGATTAGGGCACAATGTTGTTTTATGCCAGAACTGCTCTATTTAACAAAAAGCACAGTGTCTGTGCATGTGACTGTGTGTGTGTGTGTGTGTGTGTGTGTGTGTGTGTGTGTGTGTGTGTGTGTGTGCATGTGTGTGTGTGTGTGTGTGTGTGTGTGTGTAGGTGTGTTTTCTGGCATAGACACAAACTGCAGCATATTGTACATCAGTGCTACTCAACCAGGCAGTGGGGAGGTTACATCAATCAGTCTAAAAGCAGGACATTTGCCTGTGTACGTGCGCACACATGCACATAAAACACACTAAATTGTGTACACAACAAAGACCTCTTTGTGTAATCCTTGCAGCGGTATACAATTATGATGAAGAGAAAGAATGAGAGAATGAAAGAGAGAATTATCATTCCTTTCTTTTTCTAAATGATCTCTTCTCCAATTAATAGCCTTTTCATTAAAAGAGAACAGAAGTAATGACATTTTGGCAGAAGAGGATACTATCTTTTTTTTCTCTCTCTTTCAGGCACACTGACTTAGTTATTAGCTCCTAATAGATGCAAAATATCAACATTTAAGCCAAGACAGTGCTTACTCCAGGCAATTAATTCAGTCGTGGCTTTCTTGTAAATGAATTGTTTGTCCTTAATCACCCCTGAAACAGACAGAGCGACTCAGACCACGGGGAGTAGATATGCCACATTATGCAGCTGTAGCCCAGTCTAAATGACCTCCCACCACTCCTAACTGTATCACAACTTCATCTCCCAACATACTTCACCAATTACCGCCACAGAAGGTCAAAAAGGTGATGGAATACACAGACAACTCATAAATCTCTAGGACAGTAATGACAGCAGAGAAAAGGTCAGCCACATATAAGCAAGCACACCCCATTTCAGTCACCACAGTCAGAATTACACATTAATCGTCAAAATATGAAAATGAAAAAGAAAAAACAGCTCAGACAAGGAGGGGAGGGTGCATGGGCAGACTGGGGGGGGGAAAGGGCTTCAAGCAATTAGTTTTTGACTGTTTTGTCATACAACCCTGAAGTGTCAAGGTTGTTCATCTCTGATTCGAGTTGTGCAGTGACGGCTCTGCAGTGTGCACAATGTGAGAAAATAAAAATAGCACTTCATTGCATCTCTGAGAGAGAATACACACAGCCAATTATGTCATATTGCTGATTGGTCTATCCTCGTCGACACAGAGAGCATTTCCTCTGCTTCCTCGCTGTAGTTACCACATGTGTAAGAGGGCGTATTTTGGGGGCTGGATACACACGTCATTGTTTTCTCATCTGGTCATTAAAGACGAACATGCATTTTACATCACTGCTGCAATGTGACATTTACCACGTCTCCGGCTCCTCCCCTTTGTCTTTTATACACATCTTACATTTTCTCTGGAAATGTTCCTCTATTCACTCATTCTCTACCTCTCTACCCTCCGCCTGCGCCTCCTCATCGCTCTTCACACCACTCTGCTCTGTCAGTATCTCCATCCTCATTTATCTATTTATGGGTGTTCATCTCGACCACCTGCAAACCCTCTAATTAGCTCACATCTGTGTCTGAGCCGCACCATCTCGAGCACGTATTCACAGATACAATACAGTGTGCATGCACGCACAGCCGTACACTGTACCACACATGTGCACAACCTGCTGCACTGTCATTTTCTCACCCATAGTGTCTTAATTCTTGTCACCTTGTTGAAGTTTCAAAAGGCACCTTCGGGCACTTACACAAAGACATCGGCACAAAGAACACGATCTAAGGATCTAAAAATGTAACTGGCTTTCTGCTAATGATCAGTCTAATCAAGTCTTTTTTCCAGATGCACTCTAATGAGGGTAAATTACTGTGGAGTGTAAAAATAAAACCGTGCTAATAAGACTAGTTACTTCAAATTGTTATCATTGCTCATGTTGGCCTCACTGCTACTGCTGCTGATGATCCAGATGATGATACTTTTAAAAGTGCCACCACAATAACCGCTACACCTGTGTGTTTGTGTCTCTCCAGGGCTGCGCAGTAGTTACTCTTGCAGTGTCTGCAGTATGGTCCTCAACTCTATCGAGCAGTACCATGCACACCTCCAGGGCTCCAAGCACCAGAATAAGTGAGTACAACAACGTATGACTTGATTCACTCTCAATCCATCCATCAATCTATCCAAAATGCTAAGAAAGAGAGACTTTCTGAAACAGACAATTCAACAGTTACGGCCACTTCATGCAGCGGTTGGCCAGGTGTTAGTAGGTGAGAGAGGAGGCAGCTTTGAATTTCTCTCTCAAGGTATTTCATCTTTCACATAACTACTTTAAGCACTTTTTATGTGTACAAATGAATGAAACACCATAAACACCTTTGAGGAAAGGCCGAACATATGTGCCACCCTTATCCCCATTTGTACAGGGTTTAGGCTCAGGAGGAGGCTATGACAACAGGCTTTTCACCTGTGAGGGCGGCCATTTGAAAACACTCACAATCCTTTTCCTGTCCTGCCCGAGCGGCAACCCCCAGGGCTGAGCAGTGAAGCTTATGCGAAAGTGCAGTTCATCGAATGTCCACTTGAGGCTGGCTCCAAAAGGGAGCAATCACCATAGACCCCCATGTTAAAATGTCCAACTTTACAGCCAAAATAAACGGTTTTGGTCTATATAGCTAATATCCCCATTCATGACAACTGTATGGGGGGGTGCATTTTATACAACCCACCTGGTTTAATTAAATGATCTAATTATATTAAGGCTTAAAGTTATGTATTATTAGGGGCGTGGGCACTTTGAGTGACAGGTGGGTGCCGTGGGTCTAGTGGCCTGGCTTCCCAATACAACACTAGATGGTTGTGAGTTTAATACCAGGGCTGCCACCATTGTGCCCCTGAGCAAGGCACTTAACCCTGAGTTGCTCCAGGGTTCACTATAAGTCGCTCTGGATAAGAGCGTCTGCTAAATGACACATATGTAAATGTCTCAGGTCTCTAACCGCTTGCCGTCTGCTCTGCTGCGACAAAAAAGCAACAACGCCTCATTGGTAAAAGTCTGTCCTGCATTCAAGTGCACAAACAGGTTGAGTAAGAACACGTGCTGTACAAAGACACAAGGCATGGTTGGCATGGTTTGTCGTTAAGACGACCCAGGTGGATCCAAACATTAGACTTTTTGAAACATTTAGTTACTTGTTTTTCAGACAAGAAGATCATTTATACTGCGTAGTTTGGTGGACTACGACACAGGAAAAACACTGAGAGACTGACGGTTCCAGTGGGCAGCATTAGCTATAGTTTAAAACGTTGCCGTGTCGGATTGTGAAGGGCTACATTTGAAACATCTGATGAGTAATATGGCACAGTAAAATAAATAAAATAAAATAAAATTCATTTGTAATACACATACAAACTACATTAAGAGATGTGGAGCGGACTGGGGCGACGTAATGGAAACAGGATTATTTATTATAAAGAATGACAGTCGCATGTGATTTGGTCATTTTTCATTACCAATTTCAGAAAATGTAATCACAGCCAATGTGAGGGAAATGACCAGCGGGAAGAGTGCATGATATGGAACAGTTACATCTCATGCATTTACCATGAGATAGCTGTGAGCATGTTTACAGGCGGTGTTGTGGCGCATGTGCATGTATGTGTCTCTTTGCATTTAAAGCAACGTAATGAAAATTAAGTGATTGGAATATTTGTTGGATAAAATATAGCTTGAGGCTATAAGTTTTTTGTTGCGGCTGTTTCTTCTTTGCCTTTTGTCTCTTTTTAGAGAGTTGAGACACTTCAGCTGAAATGTCTGTATTTATCCGCCCTAGAGCATAAGTTGTCTGGGCTGCACACACCTAACTTCTGCAAACAAGTTAACCGTTTGTGGGTGTAGTGAGAATAACAACGGCAATAACAAGGATGAGAAAGACAGATAGGGAAGGAGGACGAGATAAGAACAGAAAGTAAATAATAGGATAGATTTTCTTCTTGCCATGGGTAAATACTTATATCCACTTTCACTGGAAAACACCACATAGACTAGTGACAGTGTGTGCTTTATAAGAGCACAAGTTATAATTATTATATTATGCTCCTGTCTGTACAATACTCTTAAGACAAGAAATGTATTTGTATTGGACAAAATAAGTAAAATAAGTTTATTGCTAGATTATAATCTAGTGATAAGAACATTTGTGGGACTGATAGACTAAATGTAAGATAATTTACTTGAAATGCAGGTATCTATTTAAAAAGGTTTGTTTAAGGACACATTTATTGTTAAAAGTTAACCTCAGGGAACTAAGACAGCTACGTTTGTGTAAATGAGTGATGCTAAAGCTTGAGGTGAGGTACAAAGGTACAACTGTGGCTAGGCTAAAAATAGCACAGCGTAAGACTTTAACACCGGAAACCCAACAGTCAAACTTATTTTTCTCTTACCCAGAATGCCACTTGTCTGTTCAGAGAGATACAGTGTGATATGCTGAAGTGTGGAGATAGCAGAGACTTAACTGGAATTTGGTTGGTGAAAGCATCAAAAATGGCATTAAACATTTTCAAACAGAATTGAAAGATGAGCTGCTGTACTACACAGAAGCTCATGTGATTTGTCTTCCTTTGCAAAGATAGACATTTTGTGTAGTTTGGTAGAAAGTTCACAGCAAAACCTTTTAAGACATGGTTTGGCAGTGACCATACATAACTGCATTATTATATTGGCGAAGGGATGTTGTAGACGAGCAGGAAAAGATGTTTTATTGTGTTTTTAGATGAGACTACAAGTTACAGACTGTATGCTTGCCAAAGGCAATGTCCATCAACTACCACATGCCAACTAAGCAAGATACTGAACTCCTAATACAGTTCTTCACTCACTCTAAAGTCAGCCTGGATAAGAGTGTCAGCTAAACTCTATTGTCGAGATGTAAAATATCTCTGCACAGAGGCTGTAAATCAAGGAAAAGATAGTGCCTCATAACTCCCTCCTTCTGTCAGTTATACTGTCATAAAGCAGGAAAAGGGCAGACACATTGAAAGAGTCCTGTTTGTGAGAGAAAGAGAGAGTAAGCAGGACTGACTGACATAAGAGAGACAGTATGCAGCACAGATACAGAGAGACAGATGGGAAGAGAGATGCAGAGAGACAGAAAGACACATCATGTTTGAGACAGAGGCAAAACAAACAAACAAAAAAAGCATAGAGATGGCAAAAGGCTGGAATAAAAATTGATAAGAACAGACAGATGGACTTGGAGAAATGTAGAGATACAAACAGAAACACGTATAGATTGGAGACAAAATGGTGCAAAGAAAGTAAAATAAAATTGCTGCAGCGAGATAAGGAGCAGATATTGGAGTGTGCATTGAGGTTAACCCCGTGTTGCTGACAGCTGCAGGGCTTTGCTGCTTGGGATGGAGACGATGGATTGACAGGACATTGACGGATAGAGGGCAGTGAGAGACAGAATGAGAGAGGTACCAAGGAGATTTACAGGGGCAGTGCTGATAGGTCACTGGATAGAAGGGGAGAACATACCTCAATCCACCTTAACAGGCTAACAGGAAGTGGTCTGAAGTGGGGGACGTTTGGTGGAGGAGTGTGCAGAGCAGTGGAATTATTCACAGGGATGTGACGTTTTGTAACACAGAGTGTTTCAAGACATATTAAAGGAAAATAAGTTTAGGTAACGCAAGGTTAAGGACCTTATGATGTTATTGTGGGTGAAAGATAGATTATCAAATAGTTTACTGAAAAGAGAGGAGAGCAAGATTGTGACACAGTAGGCACATTTGGAAATAACTTACGGCACCAGCCCAGTGTCTAAACACTGAATTGTATTATTGAATTATAAAACCTAATTTCCCCCCATGTCTTTATATTCTAAATAAGTATTTAGACTTCTTCGGAATATGAACCAAAAATGATCTTTTATTCATATATTTTCTCTTTATACAACCATGAATGGAAATGAAACAGCACATTGCAGAAGAGTAACATTGGAGGGCTGAAGCATTTATGTGGCTCCTGATGTTGGACTCATATTTCACCAGTGGTTGTATATGAAGCAGAATAGCAATTTTGTTTGACCAATTTATATTTAGATATTGCGGTTCTCCATTTTTAATGCTAATGCTATGGATTGTGTTAAATTCCCTTAAGCAGCTTCTGCAGGATTGCAGACTTACAGACAGTGTGCATAAAGTGTGAAAAAGTCCATGAGAGAGCCCTCAAAGCACAAGCGATTTTACAGTGCGACAGCCCTAAGCCCTCGCAGACTTATTTTGCGAACGCGCGCCGGATTCTGTTAAGTCCGCGAGGGTAAAGAATATACTGGAAATAAGTCTTGCCAGCTCTGTTACATCGCTGGTCCTCAGGGAAACATAGAACAAGACCAACGGTTCCACCTCATCGCCCTCACTTCCTCTGCCTTCACCCAGTCACTCAGGTGAAACACAATACGGGTACATGAAATGTGTGTTAGAATTTGCTTCAGACTAAGTCTCTCTCATTTATATACACATAGCCGAACCATTCCTACAGCAATGTGCTTTACGTTGTGACCTTCGCAACACAGTAGTATGGGGACATGATATGATAGCAAATAATGTCCCTTTCACACTATATAAGTGTCACTTTTCTGCTGACATGACAGCGTAAATACTCTCATGGGCACACGTGTGTGTAGATGTAGAAATATGTGTGAATACTTAAGATTTTTCCGTTCATATCTCTGGGTTGTTTACAGGGTGGACAAGGCTTTGTGACGCGAGATCGTGCTCCCTAACGTTGACTGAGTGTGTGTGTGTGTGTGTGTGTGTGTGTGTGTGTGTGTGTGTGTGTGTGTGTGTGTGTGTGTGTGTGTATTTTTGTGGGTTGTGTGTGTGTGTTTTTTCACACTCAGGATGAGCATTGGCTTGTGTAAGGAGCTTTCCGAAGGAGAGGAAAGCACGGCTGACAGTGGCAGGGGATTAGCTCTCTCTGAAGAAGCATCCATGAAAACTGTGTATGTGCATCTACGTCTATTTGTGTGTATGTAGCCCACGTGTATGCGTGTGTGTGTGTGTGTGTGTGTGTGTGTGTGTGTGTGTGTGTGTGTGTGTGTGTGTGTGATGTTTGGCATTAAGAATGTGTCATCATAAAACAACAACAGATTTCTCTATTCTTTAAACAGCTGGATGCATCTATCTGCCAGCTCTTCTTATCTGTGACGTGTATCTGCTTCACACACTGTCGCTGCAGACTGACTGTTGTAATTGGACCTGTGCAGGATGATAACAATTTCACAGTTTACAGTGTGCTGCAATTAAGCCAGTGCACTTAGCTGGCCAGTAGACAGACCTGAACCAGATAGATGGATATTAAATCCCCACGTTGGTTTCCGACTCAAGTGCTGCTCGTAAAAAGGAATAGTGAAAATTAAAGAATAAACATAGAGTCATCAGTAGAGATTAGCTGAATTGTTTTTTCCAGCCCTACAGCTGTTTAGAAATCTGCCAAGGCTGTTCCCGGTGGTGACTGTATGCCTGTGTTCATACTGGAGTTTTAAAACTTATATATACTGTATGTATATATGTAAAGGGCTGTGCAGCAACTACTTCATGACAAGTTTGTGATTGTGTTTTTATTCTGCAACATTTATGTTTTTCTTTCTGTTTTTAGTTTTGCTTCTGTCGAAGTGGTTTGTAAATATACGTGTGCAAAAAGAACATTCCTTATTTTCAAATACACACATAATGTAAACAAGATAGTAACCCCTCAAGTTCGGTTATAAAAGAGATGTGACAACACGTGAGTGGTTCAGAAAAATGTTTATTATTAGAAATGACAGTAACTGCGACTGAAAAGACTTTATACTGAAGAGTGTATTTTTTTAATGCACTTCAGTGGGTCTATAAAATGTGTATGTGCTGCAATTATCATGCATCATGCTGATGTATCAGTCAGGATCTATATTATATAGATCCTTCTGTGTCTGGTGCAATATTGTTCCTATTAATAACATCCAATGGTCTGAGCCAGAACAAACGTTGTAGGGAGCTCACAGTCACAGTACAGACTATCCTCAAGGTTATTGTGGCTTTTATGTAATGATTACCAGCATGAAAAGTTTTTGACCAAGTGCATTCAAATGTACTTCTAAAAACAGAACAAGAAACTGCACTAATTAGCTTCTTGAAGTCAAAAAAAGAAAACAAAGCATCCAGCCAGTTCAGTTTACTTGATGAGTACAGTCAGCAGGGTTGTATCTCTGACAAATGACACTGTGTGGCTTTAACTACCCGTGTAATAATATCCATGTTAACATTGCTCACTAAGATTGTATGGTCTTTGCTCTCTGGGTGCTCCGACCTCTGGCTTGCCTTTATGTGTGTTTATGTGCATAGCATAGTGTGCTTGTGTGTGTGATGTTGATGTTGATGCCGATGTTAACGCAGGCCCTAAGGGTATGATGGTAAGGTCGGGGACAATCCTTTTAGCCTACTCACCCTGGTAATTATTCAGCATCAGTATCACAGAGGACACACACACACACACAAAACTACAAACCAAACTAATGCACATTTAAGAGGGAAAGGCAGAGAGAGAGAGAGAGAGAGAGAGAGAGAGAGAGAGAGAGAGAGAGAGAGAGAGAGAGAGACAGAGAGAGAGCGAGAGAGATAGACAGAGAGAGAGAGACAGAGAGAGAGCGAGAGAGAGAGAGAGAGAGAGAGAGAGAGAGAGAGAGAGAGAGAGTAGGAGAGAGAGAGAGAGAGAGAGAGAGAGAGAGAGAGCGAGCGAGAGAGAGAGAGAGAGAGAGATTAAAGTGCTTAGTGTAAAGGAACTCTGAATGCAAATGGTTGAGCTATCAACCTGCTAATAGGGCAGGCTTGTTGCATGTATGCGTGTGTGTCATGGGACAGAATGTGTGCGTGTGTGTGTGTGTCCTCTCCCTGCTTGCGGCGAGGTGAAAGGTTAAGTCAGGTCACAGGTCAGCTGTCCTCACATGCCTTTTCTGTCACACCTGAACACATACACACATACGCAGGCTCATGTATTTAGGCTCTTCTCATCAGGCCCAAAGGCACTTGTCCTTGTGTTTCCTCACACCTTCCACCCAAGAATCACACGTTTTTTTCACACACACACACACACACACACACTCACACACACACACACACACACACACACACACACACACTGTGCATCACTGTCAGTGATGTTAATAAGGCGAGGGCAATGAAGGGGGATCATGCCTGAATCATGACTCACAGCTCCCTTAGCAACTGCCACAGCCGGACTGCGTTTACCTGGCGCGCACACACATACACACACACACACACACACACACACACACACACACACACACACACACACACACACACACACACACACACACACAGCTTGCCAAGGTGACCTTCACATCCTCACAAACACTTCCCTCGGACAGAGAGGCACAAGCAGTCTCTCTCACACATCCTCATATATCTCACATCCCAAATGTGTGGCCTTGAGATAGATTATTGGATTAATTTATTAACACTCACACACCATAACCCTTCTTTTACCCCATCTCCTGCCTCATCTTCTACTTCCCTGCATTGCACTGTGCTCGGCTCCGTCCCCTTTCCTGCCCTCCTCCTGCTATTCCTCACCTTCTACCTCTTTGCTCAGACGCTGCTGACTGCATACAAATAGTTAATGACACAATGTACACACTAATAATAGTATGTAGGAAGACACATGTGTAAAGTGCTGTATGTGAAAGGCAAAATACAAAAAAATATTAGGTATGTATGGGATTCTCATACGCAGTCAAAACCGTCCCATTATTCTTTGTGCCATGCTGTTCCCATAGAAACAGCCTAACCTGGGAACATTTCCAAAACAATATGTCAGACAATAACAGTGGGAGAAGTGGGAGCTGGAAAACGCAAGTTCAAATGTTTCTGAGCAACTTTGTGACAAACCTATAGAGCTGAACCTAAAGGCAACAGATTCTTCTTCTGGTATCATGAAGGCGCTCATAACAAGTTCTGAATTAATTAGACAATGGATTGATTGACTACTTACTCAGTACAATTTTAACAACCCATGCAGTCATTTGCCAATCAAAAATGCAAACATTTGTTGGTTCAGGCTTGTGAAAATGTGAAGGTTTTATATCATTGTAAATTCAATATCTTTGACTGTTGGAGATGTCGGCCCCTTGGGCTCTAGGAATTGTATTTGACATTGTATATCCTTAAACCAGTGGTTCCCAGCTTGGGGCTCCAGAGATAAATCTGAGCAGCCCCACAATGATTAAAAGGGATAAAAAAATAGAAACTATGTTCGTATAGGTGTGTTTTTGTTTTTTCAAAGGTAAGAGTAAAGGTAACCCTACGTCTTGAAAGTAATCATTAGTTGCAGACCTAGCACTCATAAAGCCAAAAGCCATCACCTCTAGTGAAGGGTCACAAGTAGCTTTGTTTAAGGAGGTCCCAAGCCAAACAGGACGGGAACCTCTGAACTAAACAATGAATTAATGAAACAATAATCAATACTGAAAATAATCGTTCATGGCAGCCCTTATAATTCACGCTGACGCTGAAGCCATCACCTCTTGTACAGGGTCACGCATAGAAATAGCTTCATCTTTAGAGGTCACAGGCCAAACGGGATGGAAACCTCCAGACCAAACAATTATTTATATGTCAAAGTATGTTTGTTTCGGCTGCATGGGAACACATACTGCATTCTGCACCGATAGTAACCGTTGAGCTGACTTTCTTTATTTCTATCAGCCATGCAACTCTTTTTTACTCCCATGTTTCTCCCTCTATCCTTGACCCACAGTTTTTGCCTTGCCCCTCTCCTCTTGTTGTCCTTCCCTCCCTCCTTGCTGCTACCTGTCCAGTCCCCAGAGAGCAAAACAGGCTACCAGAGTCACGCCCTCCCACCCCTCACACCCTCACACCGTCCAAAGTGCTAGATGAGTCCTGACAGAGCAGACAGGGTGTAGAGGCCACTGTTCTAACAGCCATTACCAGGATAGATGCTGACAGCTAGCGTGTCTGTGTGTGCATCGCTCCCTCTTTCTCTCTCGTCGTCTCAGCATTGGAAGTGCGTGTGGGGGGCAACGCTCCAATTAGGGCACGTTGGAGGAGTGGCATTTTAACTGTGATGAAAAAGGTGGATTGCGTTTTCATTTCAGGATCAGACCGATGGCCACGAATGGAGACAAACATCTTATTCTCACGTTATATATCTGATTTTCTTTGTGTCTCTCAACAAACGTAACACCAGACAAGACATTTCAAAACTGCATCTTGAAACAAAGTGAAAAAAGCTTCTCAAACTGACAAGAGGAACAATGATACAAAAAGCCGCAGAGAAGAAAGAAGTATTGTTTTACACGGCCATTCTTGTTGGGATTGTTGTAGTAACATTCAGGCAATTGAATAAATGAGATCAGCTCTGAATGCTAACTTGATATTGTTGTTCCAGTAACACTTCGCAAAGATCAGCTGTACTGCCTGTAAATCCCCCCCTGTAACTATGGACATGCATTTCTCTAAAAATGCTTACTCAATTAGGTGGGTGTTTCTTGGCGTGAGCTTCAATCCAACTTATCTCTTTGTTTTAATTAAATGTGGCGTGTTTGCCTCTGGAGTTGCTTTGTTTCTTGCCGATAAAGCTACAGAATGCAGCCCCAGCGCCTGTCATCATGAAAAACAATCAGCAGCTCAAGATAAAGGCCAAATCCACAGTAATTATTGCACCTTAAACACAAGGGTTTATGATCATATCTTTCTCCTTTGTTTTAATTTGTGGAACAGCCAGATGGAAAGCATAATAGACGGCTGTAATTATGAGAAGATTTTGAAACAGGATTATTGGTTAATGCTTCACATAGAGTAGAGCCATCATTCCCGGTGAAAGGAAATAATTTTTCTGTGCAGCAGAGGAAGAAAAGCAATGAAGGGTTGCAGTGCTACATCTCTGCATGTTTATCTTGATACATTAGCCATGTGGACGTTGTTTATTCTGCTATATTAAGATGTATTAGGAATGACATGAGACATAGATTTACAGGTAAATACTTCCCAGGGACAGAGCATGGCAGAAACAGAATATCTTTCCCCCAGTGGGCATATTGTTCCTTGTGGTTAAAGAGCACTGTCTTGTCGGATCTGCTTGTGTCTGAGACTAAAAAGACTAACAAATTCTTTCCTGTGTTTTGTTTTCAGCCTGAAGCAACAGTAAGCCACGGAGACAGACCACTCTTCGCTGGAGAGAAGAACAGATGAAGACCGAGATTATTTGAATAAAGAACTTCAGAAAAAAGGACTTGTGTCAGAAAACGAAGAGTATGAGACAGTAGTACAGAGTAGCTAACTTCAGCGTGTGTGTGTGTGTGTGTGTGTGTGTGTGTGTGTGTGTGTGTGTGTGTGTTTGTGCTTGTTTGTTTGTGTTTTTGTGTGTGTGGGTGATCGAGTGCACGTGTGTATGGATGTCATAGGGCGTTCATGCATACATCTGCTGTGTGCATGAGCGGGTCATTGTGAGAGTGTTTACTTCTATCTTTGATCTAAAAAATATATCTCTGAGATTTATCCAGCAGCTAAGTGTTTGATATGAGTTCTCAACACCGACAGCCGTCAGAAGACGTGCAGCTGCATATTGCCATATAACTCCTGTGTGATCCACAATCCTAAAATTGAACTGATGTCAGTGCGTTGCCCAGAGTGGTAATAATCATTACAATGATAGTCATAGAGGAGCAGTAATAATAACTCTGTAACTAGCCGCCCCCCAAGTGCTCTGACAGTGATCCAAGCTTCTACATGCGTTTCATATACAGTGATGGTGGCACATGCATGGCTCACTCTCAGACTACTTGAGACCTACTCAGGCCCAGACCTTTAAATCCAAGGACAAGAAAACTCCCAACAACCTCAGTCATAAAAGATTGCTTGAATTTCAATAATTTTATAAAAGGTATTCTTGGTTTGAATCTTGTGTTGTGTCTATAAATGTAGTAAACCTTTTTTCTTTCAAATGGTGGATGTATCATTTTGAAAACCATCTTTTCTTGTATTCCATATTATCACAAGCTTGAGATGTGGCATGGTTACAGTACAGAAGGCAGTGAAGAAGAGCAGCACAAAGACTTTTAAACTGCTCTGAAGCGAGGGTCTGTGCATCTTTGTGAATCATCTACTGTTGAAAACATTCCTACAGCACTGAATACTGATGTCAGATGCAGTCTGGAGGTGACACAAATTCTCTTCTCTGTTGAGATGGGCAACGTGTAGATAATATTTTTTTATTTTTCTGTTGCTATGGACAGAGAAAAAGAACTGCACTCCCGATCCATGTAGCAGCCAATGTACAATACAACTGGGATGTAATTCAATGCATGCAAAAATGTAAAACGTTGCATTCACTTGCCTTTTTCAAACCTATTGCTTGCGCGTTTTGGCAATAGCGCTGCTTTCTAGTGATAGCTTCGTAATGCATTACTGCACATGCTTGCACCTGAGCAAAGAGGTCACCTTTTAGTACTGAACTGGTTTCTTTTCAACATCTAATTTATTCATTAAAAATGAAAACCTTTTGATACCTAGAAAGAGTTACCGCTGTATAACACCCCTCATCTGTAGTGTCTTTAGAGCGTGTGTAAAGGGAGTTTCAGCGATGGTTTGTAGCATCATAAGATGAGCAAACAGAAGCCGCGCTCCACTTTCCTGCGCTGGCACTGAGCAGCATTTCTCTATAAACTGGGGAAGGCAATCCATGCTAAGTTATTGTTGGCTTGTTTTCTCTGTAACCACATTAAAAATGTTTTTATTTTGTACTTTGTTCATTTCATGATGAAGAGAGTGAACTACGAGTGACCTGATTGTTTTCTTCTGCAGACTTATGGATGAGTAATGGTTTTATGCACTGTAATATTAACAACCATAGAATGAGGGTTTGAAGAGAAATAGTTTAATGAAGCAAAAAATACAGTTTGTGTAAATAAGCAGTAGCTGCAGGTGAAGTTTGTGTTTCAAGAAGTACTAGAGTTTTGTATTTATAGTGTTTCTCTGCACTGAGCTACAGGGCGAAAAGGGAAATGTGTTTCTTATGGATATTATTGAAAAATACAAATGTGCTGGCACTGAAATGAGAATAAAGTGTCTTTTGGTAGTCGTGTTTTTGAATGGATAACTATCAGTAAAAATAAACTCCTGAGCCGAGAACCGAGGACCAAAATCCAGAGTATGGAAGACAGGGATCATAGAGGGATTTTGATAACAGCTGTTTCCATGAGGACAACCACAATCACCACAAAGACTGTCCCCTCGGAGAAACATCTGATATGTGACTGTTTTGCCAGTGGATTCAAAAAACAGCCAAAAAACAACGATGCAGGACAACAAACTGTTGGATTTCAACATGACGTCTCCCCTCTGTTGTCGGTAATGCCATAAGAAAAATACGAGAACGAGAAATAATTTGGCATTTCTGATGTGCATCATGACTGTTTTGATGACTACGCTAAGTCCTTTCTCACCAGCACTGGTGTATTTACAAAAGAAGCGGCGTCTGTGTGTGCCGATATCACAGTCTGTGCAGAGGATGACTGTGCCATGAGTCACATATTTTACCAGATGTAACATAATATATGACAGAAATGTATCTATGGGTAGGAATTGTGTGATATACTTGCGGGTGGGTGTCTGTGTATGTGAAGCTGTCAACTGCGCTGGCAGTGGGAGACTCGCTGTGAGCCGTGTACCGTGAGCACATTTGTGAACACACCTGATGATAAATACAATGAAGATGACAGCTATATCTATTTTCTCTTGCAAAATCCAGACCTGAGTTTTTTCTTTTTCTGTGCGTTTGTACCTCCATCATCTGTGACCACACACGCAGCTTTAGAAACCACACAATAATATTTAGATTTATAATCTTATTAATTAATCTCCCTTTACTTAAAGTGTCTCTATATCTTTGTCATGTCATTCCCTTTCCCAAAACATTTTCTCTATACTCATCATACAGCACCTCAGCTAAAGGTACATCATCAACAAGAGATATGAGATGTGGAATACGAGATATAGAACTCCAGGAATATCAATGAATACTTTTACATTAGACAGAAGAGTAATATGTTGGACCAACAGTGCGAAATATGGACAACTTCATGCTATAAAGTCAGATACTTTGGTGGAGCAGAACAAATAGATATGTTATGAAAAGAAATGTTTGAGATCAATGTATTATTTTGACATCAGCTTTTTTGATAAGAGTTATTAGTTACCTACTTGTAGGAACTATAGGATGTCCCACGGTGTATAAAAGTAGAGTAACTCTAATTACATCAGGAGAAATGATTATAAATATAATATTAAAACTCCAAATAAACAAGCGGAGGCACTACTTCGCACAAGACATGTACCAGTATTTAATTAGTTTAGTGTGAGTGTGAGTTTAATCCATCATAGTGACTAAATTGATAAGACAATATGCATCAGGATCAGTCTGAATGATCACATCATACTTATGCTTTGCAGTAATTATTCAGAACAGCAAAATAAAAATAAAGTAAATTAGGACAGGTAGAAACAACAAATGTCTTGGGAGAAATCCTTAATTATTTATATGTTATTAAAGCATTTATTATTCTGAGCAGGACATTTGACTAGTCAGTGCAAACTGGTGGACAAACTATATAATGGCAACACCATTTCCACATGGCCTCAAACATATTCATGGCACTTACATATACATCTGTAACAAGCTCATGCATCATTCATGCTCAAACATATAGCACTCCAAAACTATGGTGTTTCTTTATGGGATCTGCTGCAGGCAATCCCAACCACTTTCATAAACCTACACTATGGATTCAAGTCTCATATAGACTCATCAGGAGATGTTCGTCAGCAGATCAGGCAAATAGCTGCTTAGTCCCTCAGCAAAGTTTCCACTGAGCTGCAAGATATCGCCACAATGGAGCAAAATGTTTATAATCGTTCTTGTAATTTCATGAATGGAAATCAAACCTGTTGTTTTCAAAAAGCAGCACAGTAAAAGCATGAAAAAACAAGAGCAAGAGAGAGAGAGAGAGAATAAATGGCAGCAGGAGGGAGAGGAAATCAGTGCTAACAGGAGATGCTGTGCGCTATTAATGGCCCACTGTAGTCAACAGGAGACAAACTAAATAAAACATTAAAGCTGGTATTATGTCATTTCCACTGTGCCATCCAACCTCTGTATATCATAAGTCAGTGGGTGTGAGAATACTAGGCCATCACTCCACAGTAGGGCATGTTATCTCAGCTCATCTATATTTATGACCCTATCACTGTAACCCCAAGTTCTGCTGGGATGTGTTTCTGCGAAGGTAACCGCTGTGGGTACAGATCACAGCTCGGCTTGTTGAACTCCTGCATTTGAAAGCTTTAGCGTGGCTCTGCCTCACGGTAGAGTTTATACTTAATTATCTGTGGTAATTGGTTGTGTAGTTCCACACACACAAACACACACACACACACACACACACACAGAGTATCAGTGAGTCACAGTAATGGGACCCAGAGAACCAGTAGATTGGATGTTACAATTTCCTTTATGTGACCCCGTACAAATGAATCATTATCAGTAGCATTTGTTGAAAATGTCAAGACGGAGATAGGTCTTCAGTTGACATTTTAAAAAGGACATACAGGGGTCGCACACAGTCTTCACAAAAGACAGAGACAATATCATTACTGTACAGCACTGTCTCTTTATGAGGGTGAAGCAATCATAAACACTGAGTCATCACAACCGCTAAACGAACAAACAAGAACAACGATGGCTGTTAAAATGTCTGAACTTCTCTTTGATTCAATTACATTCAATTAATGAAGTAATAACAATGCCTGCATGATGGAAAAGGTTACCCTGACATGGTTGGTGTAGAGAGACTTCAATTAATTTATAAAAAATCTCTTCAAATCACCACAAAGAACAAAGAGAGACAACAAGCACGGGAGAACTTTTCTTTTTATACACATTAGACCCATTTAACCTGCACATTTGAATACCCCCATCCACAAATCAAAGACAGCAGACCCGTCGCATGTTGTGTCTGCATGCCCCTAACTGGCTGTTTCCATCAGTAGCGGTGATGTGACCCCAGACAGCCCAATAGCAACAGATTTCCACTCCGCTGCTCAGTTCCATGCAGCAGGATGTTCATTGTCAGAGCCTGTCAGAGCTTCCCTGTCAAAAATCATTGTCACCATCGCAATATTCAGCCCCACAGCCCCGGCTGGCATTTTAGACAGAGAATCGCAGGCTGGTGGGTGACACAAGCAGCCAGACAGATATACAGCATGCAGCCCTGAATGCATCTGCATCAACACCAAAGTACTTGTGGTGTGCTAATTCTTGAGGACAGAGGCTGGGATGATATAGCAGCACTCGAACAAATCTGTGCAGAGATACCTCACCTGTCCGGATGGATTTATTCATGCAGGGCTACAGGCTGACCTTAGACCTGGTGAGAAGTGAGGCAGAGAGAATAAAATGTACAGTTCTGGATCACTGTTGATAGATTAGACCCTAAACACCCTAATAATCCTGACATCTTAGAAATAAATGGGTTCCGAGTTGTAGGAAAGTTTTTTGTATTAATTACTTTAAATTCTGATAATAAAGTCGTAAAAAAAAAATCTTAAATCACTAAGTCAGGATATAAATGAATTTACATGAACGTTGTTGCTAGTGCCAAAAACAAGAGTCTATTGCTAGCGTCTCTGCAAAGCTGCACTACAGAGGCCATTTGAGCTAAATGCATTTACAGTGAACTAACTACAGGGACAGTCTCCCTGGAGCAGCTCAGGGTTAAGTGCCTTGCTCACGGGCACAATGGTGGACAGTCCCTGGTGTTGAACTCACAACCTTCTGGTGTTCTATTGGGAAGCCAAACTACCACTAGAGCTAGATAAAACGAAGTTAAGGGATCACTAAAGTGATTATAACTTATCCCGAGTGGGGAATGAATGTGTGTAATAAAATCATAAACTAGGACTAGAACAAGTCATTAGGTTGTTTGTACAAGTGCATACAAAGGCTGGTGTGAACGCACTCTGAATCTCATACTATTGGTAGATCTTTCCTCTTTTAAGGAAAACAAGATTCAATGGAGGACAGTGGACCAAATGGTTACCGGGGCCCATACAACCATGTTACAGTCCAGCTGTGTTAAAGGTCAAGAGAAACATTACAGCTAAGTAAAATAGCAATACTAATGTCAAATACTGTGTTTACATGAATGTCCCTTTTGTTCATTTGTGTGCTGTCTGCTTTTGTGACAAAGGCCAATAGTTACATAATAATTAAATTATATCATGAGTAACCCTGACTGAGTACTCAGTATTTTTAACCTTGTTTAAAGCTAAAGACAACAAGGCTGTAGCTCCAGTCAAGCAGAGACATTGTTTTGGCTTCTGCTATAATCCAAATCTGTCTCTTGCTGTTTTTCAAATGAGGAAGCTTTGCCAAGTGCCAAACACTCCTCCAGTAAAAAGCTTTTTGCTGTTCCTACTCCACGGCTGGCCAGAGCAGCTTTAATTAAAAATCTAATCTGACACATTCCCTGTTTCAGCCCCTGATTGCACCAGTGTACATGCTGAGGCGTGCGTGCGTCTCCAGCAGATGTCTGTAAATGTTTGTGCAAATACAGGTGTTTTCTGCATATTTATGTATATATGTAAATGTGTGTGTCCCTGTGTACATTTGTGTTTGTGCTGAGATTTATGTGAGTGTTTTTGCAAATAACATTTGCAATTTGAGTGCACCCTAAAAAATGAATTACAATATGCTCACTCTATCTAAAATATATTTCACAATCTGGAGACTTTCATTACAAATCAATCTTGTAAGTTCATTCGAAAGTCATTACATTTTCAGACTGCAAACACATCTACTATTAAACAATTTATGTAGTTGCTCCTTTCGTCCTTGTGTAGTCGGCCCCATTCTTACGATGGCCCTGAGAGCTCAACAAACTGAACATTTAGAAAACACATGCAAATAGACTGAACCCAAGCGAATGAAAACATCAATTTGATAACACATGCGCATCATTTAGAAAGAGCGCTGCAAATACAGAAACACGCTGCAAGAAGCTCACTAAACAACAGAAACTGTAAAATGCAAAGATTACTGCAAAAATGCACACGACTAGGACACGCTTAATGAAGGGCTGAAATCTGTCAGCGGTGTTGGAAAATCATTTAACATTTAAGTTTATTGTATGAATCAAAAGTGTTTTCAGATATCTGCCGAGTTAGCCTTTGATTATTAGGCTATTATAATATCTGAATCATGTGATCGACAGATAGCCGACTTCAATAACTTCATAAACACAAACCACGGCAACAACAAGCACTACGTGTCTCAGCCGGGTGCGTCACTTGCTGTGAGCTTCTTGGAGTTTGTTTCTGTATTTGCAGTGTCTTTTCTAAATGATGCACATGTGTTGTCAAACTGATGAAGATGTTTCTCATTTGCTTGGGTTCTGTCTATTTGCATGTGTGTTTTCGTAATTTTCAGAGCGTTGAGCTCTCACGCCCACCGTACATTTTGGCTTAGATGAAATAAAAAGGATTGAAGTGCAGGCATGTTATAGGGATGTCCCGCAACACCTACACTACCAAACTAGGCTATGCATAAACTGGGTCAGTGAGGCAGCATTTGGCAAAATACCATATGCATCTGGGCCTCGACTCAGGAGGGGGACAGGCAGTAATAAGTCTGTCTGTCAGCTGACGGCTACGTGGGATGGTTTCCCCCCCTGTGACTGCTGTCATCTCAACATCCTGCTCCCAGCCTGCAGAGCGCACCCCTAACAAGGGATCTAGATCTGTAACCTGCATGCAGACATACACACATACACACGCACAGCCAGCCCGTCTTCAGCTTAAATTAGGTTGTCAAAGTTAACAGGCTGCTTAGTCTCCCTGTCAACCAAATCCAATCAATAACCACAATTGCTGGAGCCAATGGCTTCATTGTATCTGTGAATGTTCAGGGAAACTCTAACTTGTCTTATAAAATAAGAAGTCAACATTATTTTAGGGATTCTGTGTTTGTTTGTTTTTGTGTCCATCGAGGAGACACTAAGGCTTTGGGAGAACTATGTTTAGGGGCAAATGTTGCTTTGACTGACAGATGCTTCTCCCTCACCACTTTTCAGCTCCATTTAATTTACTCATCCTTGCCTAAATTTAGCTTTTTTAAACTGTTAGATGTGAGATGGAAGAGGATACAGAAAACAAATATTATACAAAAAACTATATACTTTAAGATTAACAATTTATACATGTTATACAAATAATACGTGCATCAACAGACTGCGGCTTTGTAAATGCGATGTGAATTACTCCTTAAGTAAAGACATAATGCTTGAGTCAAAAAAAAATCTTTCAGGAGCTGATTCAACACTAAATGCAATTTTTCTTAATCTTTTAGCCGTATGCAGCTGCTCCACTTTCAGTCATAGTTGTATCGTGGGAGAATAGCGTCAATCAACACCATTCTCAAGAGTCAGTCAAAAGGAAGTATGCATACTGACATTATTAAATACACTTCATTTTGTCAGTTTTTAAGTGTAAACACACTAAATACTGAAAAAATACATCCAACTGGAATTAGGTTGTATCTTGAAAGTGGGACACCAACTTCAAAACATCCATAAGAAACATATGGCTGATGTTAAAGACTCTACATCCATATTTGTTATACTTACTTATATACTTAGACGTGCAAATTCTACACATGCTACATCTGCTTAATGTACATCATGAAGATTACATCAGCGCACACCTGTCTGGGTGTGGTGACTTTGCTGCAAATCGTGTAAGATGTCAGTCAAAGTGGTTCTTGAGCAGAAACATCAATTAATCCACGGATTCAATTAAGAGTTTCAGCGAAGCAGAAAATGATGGAACAATCCTGAGCACAGCCAAATTAAAGGAGTGCACAGTAACAGGCACTAGGTTTTGTAATGGGTCGACATTATGTGTGAAGGAGAGAAAGAGAGAGAAAAGTGGAATGGTCAGGCGGAAAACAATAAATACAGAGCTGAAAGAAAAACTAAAAAGTCTTCAGCAACTGTGCAGTGCAAACGGTGCTGCAGCCTTAGTGGGTGAGCAGTGTAGGAATTGTAGCCATTTTTATACATTTTCTGACTATTTTATTATGTCATTTTCTGTTTAATGTAGCAGGACAGTAATCCTAAAGCCACTAAGGATGCTTTAATGACTGAACTGTGGAGTATGGCCAATCCCTCACCTGACCTCAAACCACCTCGCTAAAGAAAAAGACCCTGAAAAACCAATAAGTAAAGATAGATAAAGTCCAGGAAGAGCATCACTAAGAAAGCTACCAAATGTCTGCTGATGTCCATGTGTTTTACACTTAATCATTACAAACTACAAAGGGTTTGCAAACTAAATTGTAATTACTTTGTTTATTTAAATTTGTCTATTACATTTTGGTGGTCTAAAACCTACAATTCCTACTCGTGAAGTGAACGCTATCTCGACTACAGACGAGGTGTAGATCACAACATAAATGTGTCACTGTCCCTCCTGCTTGCAGACTGCACTGTAACGGAGCAGCAACAATGAAACCACTCTCTGGAGCATACTACTTTGTCCATAATTAATGTAGTAAAATGAGTCATTACATTGACTGAGTGTGAAGCCCTTTACTATATGCTTCATGCGTTTAAGGCGTTTAAACATTGCATGAAATGAATAAATAAACAGTGAAATGGATGAACCATGTGTATCTAACAATATAAAAAACCCTTAACTCTTTAAAGCAGAATGTTAAAAGGTCTCGGCCTCAATCAGCCACTGTTGTAAAAGAGAACCATATGAGGCGACTAGTATAATGTAGAACCATTAAAACACTAAAACGCACTTAGCCTTCATTAGAGGAGGGGAAAGTGGGAAGTGACTGCATGGCAAGCAGACTCATCTTTTGTGCTTGTAAAAGTAAAAAGGCTGGGGAGTTATCTGGGCTGAGCTCCCCGTGAGGAGAGATATATAATCTTTTAGGTCACTAACCAGAGGGCGGTTGTCATCACAGTTGCTGTAGGCAGAAAAATACTGCAAAGGTTTTGAATAGACTGCTAATTTATGTCCCATCCCACTGGTGGATGATGTCATTACTAAAAATCTGTGGCCATGTTGACGTCCGTGCGAAGGCAGTTGACAGTTTGCACATGTCACTTCTGCGTGTCAACACAACGAACCAACACACAAATGTTGATTCTGCTCGTTGAATAATCCAAATGAAAATGACTTAATTAAGCAAGACCGCCTTGAAAAGTTTGTGAAAGATTTTCTTCTTTCAGAACAATGACAACTGATACGAATGAAAAGCTGCACATCATCAGAAAATGCACACGCACAAACTCCATGACAGGTGGCATCTTTCAGAGTCAAACGATCCTCAGAGACTAAATATGAACACGTCAGCTTACAGGCATTATGGCTACCTCACTGTTCAGAGCTGTAACAAGGTCACTCTGACCTTGAACAACAGCTGCAGTAACATCAAAGTTAAACCTGTGTGAATGATTTTAAATTACTCTGTAAGACAATGGATAATTCATTCAATTTCTTACCATCACGTGTAACACAATGGTACAAAAACTCATTGTTGACATTGTGTTTATGCGATTACATTTTATATATATATATACATAAAAAGCAAAGGACTAATTGCAAGCATATTTTGCCAATCCGGCCCTCATTTAAAAGATAACCGTTTGCCAACAAGCAGTAAACAGATGCATTCATCTGAAAAGTAAATAACAGGCTCGTTACTCTGGCTTTGCAAACGTGTCTCCGTCGGAAAATTTGCATTAAATAAACGCCTCCTACTCCTACCAGCTCACTTAACATTCTGAGCACAGAAATGGGGGGAAACTGCATATGTGACAGGTGATGGAGCGACAGAAAGACACAGAGGCAGACTGATGGACGGGGACAGCAGAAAAACTGTTACTCAGTGATTGGACCGCTTATCCTCGGGGTACAAATAGCAGCAGAGAGCGAGCACGAGAAGGGAAAGGAAAGTATGTTTTTCGCATTTTAGTTTCGGCCACACACAGGTTTCTATTAGATGACAGATGACACGCTTCACACCCTGCACACTGCAGATATCAGTCAGCACAGCCCTTACCTCCTCCCCCCCTCCCTTCTGCCTCACCTCTCCATCTGGCTACTGCCTCATCCCATTTTTACCCCCCTCCTGCCCCCTGACATACATTCATACATTGTCTATTTCTCTATCAGCGTGTCTTCCTTTCCAGCACTGAAGCTCTAGCCAGGTATGTTAATGAAGTTAATCGGATTGTCGCCTGCGGGGAAACAGCACAACTTTCACAAAGTTCGCAGTTAATTTTACCTTAATTCAATCAGCAGTCGCCTGTCTTCCTGCATTTTGTGTGTGTATGTGCATGGAGGGAGGGACGCAGAGTGTCTGTGTATTTGAACGTGTTATTTCTTCCTGAGCCGCATTACCAGCAGTTTGGCAGAAATCAGCCATAATCATATTTGCCGCTCCCTCTCTTTCATCTGCCTCGAGCATAAATGTGGGACAGAATTAGCAGCAAGTTTGCTTCCCAGTAATCACACGTCTGTGATTAACTCTCCTGACAAAGACAGAAGCCTAAGTGTTGGCAAAAAAAACACTTTTAAGTGCTGTTAAAACACACTCTGAAACTGACACTGGAGTTTATTGCCACAGAAGACATTTGAAATCTCAAAAATGTGATGACCTTGTCTCGCTCAGTAATGACATGAACCAGGTGTCAGAGGTCAGTAGTCAGACGGTGGTATAAGCTCCACCATGCTGCCATGCTTGGCTACGAGGGAACCCCCCTGAGGATCATGTGACACAGAGAAAAAGGGTGTTACATATTTCACTCACTCACAAGTCACCAACTCATCCCCACTGCATACCAATGTCTCCTCTTGGTCCTTCACCCTGTGGCCTTGGTCCCCACTGTGTGAGTGTGTGTGGGAATGACTGAGGTAGTTCACTATGTGCCACCGTTTTTATAAGCAGTCAGGTCTCTCCATATTTATTCTCCCCTGACAGTGACCTTGCTGCGCCGTCTCTACACTGTCTCCACCCCCTAAGTCTGAATGCCAGTGCTGTCAATCACAGCCTCCTCACTTCCCCCCCAGCGCTTCCTTGGGGGCTATTCTAATGAGGTGCATGTTGGCATTACGGGACTAAAGGCTGCCAGTGAGTTTCATATAAGGGCAGCCATTACGATGTGTGGGGAGAAAATAGAAACGGTGATATCAACTTTAGTCCAGCTGTTCGGTAGATAAGAAAAGAATTTGTATTTTTACCTCCGCACATAATGCCAGTGCTGGAGACTTTTCAATACAATCCTGAGTTTCAGAACGGAAACAATGCTTTATTCAATCAATACCTTATTTTAAGAAATATGAACATGTTTTTCTGCAAAACCTTTTTTTCATTCAACAAAAGGAGTTCTCAAGTATTCAATCCAAACAAAGTCAGCTGTACAAGAACTAAAGTTTAGCCTAAATAAAATAGAGTATAAAATTGGCTCTTGATAATTTTCAATACTCGATTGAAATCCATCGATATCCAGCCTTGCACACTGCAGGTAAACATTTACCTCATCTGTCCATTTTTAACTATCCAAAGTTAAATTTGTTGTCGCTTTGTCTCTCCTCTAAGACTCCATTTCTGCTGCCAAACGTTCTGTGAGGAGACTTGGCATGAGTGTGTGTTTGTGGATCAGCAGCAACAAACGGTGAGACAGTAGTGCCAGCTGTTTGCAGTCCAGGCATAGAGAGGAACAGGCTTCTCAGGAATTAGTGGTCACTCTGGTGTTCTTAAAACACACACACACACACCTTTCACAACAGCAAACTCTGAGACTGAGAGGATTTACTGAAGCAGGGTCAAACCTGCTTCCCAGTTCCCTTTTTTTTTTGCTGATGTTTCCACACTTACACACATACACCCACATGGCTCTCATGCATGCTCACACACACACACACACACAATGTGCCATAAATTGCATCTTAAAAGGTGGTCGATCAAACATTTAATTTTCCTCCAGTGCTGACAAAGGCCTCTCACCAGTGAACAGAGACAAGCCGCTTTTATCGACTGGCGTCCAGAGGTCCCCGGCAGCTATTATAGCAGCAATGAGTGACTGGCCCAGTCGATAGACTTTCTATTAGTGGACTGCTCCCTCAGCCCCACGCCAGCACATACACAGAGAAAGGGAGAGAGTAGGGAAGAGAGACTTGGGAGCTCTATGAAGGTTGGGGAAAGAGCAGCAAACGCCCTGAGGGAAATGCGTTATGTGGGAGCGAGGACCAGGAGTAGATCAATAAGAGAAATAAATAGGCACCGACACCAGGCTCAGATATCAGAGACATGGAAACCAGCAACTCATAAATACATGGACAAGTCCTTACTCATCACACATGCATATAAATGCAAAGTTATTGACACATAAAGTAAAGGATGATTGAAGAAGTCATGTTTATACTGCACTCTGACACTGTAACACATGACCAAAGCTCTTATATATAGTAGGCAGTATGTGAAGGTGATGGCAAGGCTTCAGTGACCTTGGTCTCGTCTGCCTGAGGCAAATTCAGACTGATCTAGATGAGCTGTGAGGTGCTCGTGCTGCTTCGCTCTAACAGAGGGAGTAATAGCCCAGGCAAACACCCCCATTCATCTCTGAGCATCTCACATGATCTCACCTATCATTAATGATGGTACACACCTTAAACAGATGAAGATTAATCTGACAGAACAGGAGAGAGAGAGGGTCAAAGAGAAACACAGCAAGGATCAGGAGCACTTTGAGTTTGACTCAAGCAACATGCAGTGGAGTTTCAGTCGATGTTGAGAAGTGTTGGCTACTGCAGAATGTGCCCTTTGCATGTAAATGAAGGTGTGTAGCTTCACATTAACTTAATACTGAGATTCAGACGTTCACCTAAATTAATTTCAGTCAGTAAACTCATGAACAGATTATCATGTGAATCATTAATAAAAATATATCCGCAGCCAACATCATTGTTGAAAATGTACAATAACTCTTATGCAGCTGTTACGAAGGAAGTTGGTGAGAGAAAGGAGGAAGTAGCAAGAACATTTGTGAGTGATGGACACTATTGTACCTTACTACAATATGCCTACACTGTATGTTAGCTGGCTATAATAATCTCATGTGGCTATGGTAGCTAATAATATTACATTTGGTTGCACATGTTAGTTTTTCTTTTAAAAATGTGTCTCTGACTTGTGTTTTTTGTTAACTAGTCCCTGGCTGTGTTAGGGACAATGCTCAACCTAACATGAGGAGACACAAAAATATGTATATAATAAGAAAGCAATGGTTATTAAGCCGTTAGTTCGTGGTCTGTTGTTCACTTGTTCCTCACTGAGGATTTTACATAATATGTTAAAAAACTGTGCATACTAATCTTTAATACAATATGGATAATTGAGTCACAAAAAAAAAGTTTAAACAGAGGATGAAAGATTTAAAAAATGTTTCTTAACTTTGGAATGAAAGCATTAGGGCTGGCAATCATTACCTCACGGTTGGATTTTTATTCAAGGTTCTACGATCATTTATGTTTCATAAACGGCACATTTTGGCTTGTCAAAGTAGCAAAAAGCACAGGCGTTACTGATAACATCAACAATGGCTCTGATCGATTCAGTGAACCATAACAGTGTGACAGTGAGCCAGCATGCACAACACCCCGACCCTGAAACTAAAGCAGTTGAATAAAATCGCGCCCATGCTTTTCCTACAGTGACATGTCAAATGAAGATGTTTTTCAGCAGCCATCATTTACAATATCATTACAAGCACATCAAAGTTATATTAAATGTCAGCCGTTTCTTGTGGGAAAAGCAAAATCTTGTAAGGCTTGATGTCATGTTCATGCTCCAGTGTGTCTTTCTATCCAAGCAAATCGATTAACAACACATATTAAAAAGAAATGCTTCAGAGAAAAAGACAGAAAGTCAGACAAGTCTGGAATCGACCACACACATGGAGGAGGTGAAGTAACCAAGGTCTTTAATAAATGAACAATGTGCGCACAAAAACAAAAAGCCTTGCCTCAAAAATGTGCATCTCAATCAAACATTGAGCCTCAAAATATATGGCTAAACAATGTATTAGAAAGACAGTAACTCATGAATAATGGAAAATGCTAGTGATGCAAAATAGATGTGAGCATTTGGAGAAGCACAGAATCTCTCTAAAGCCTCCTGATCTTACAGCGTTCAAGACCAATGACTAAAGTCTGACCAATGATTTCAGTCTGTAGATATAAAATGTCAAGGGGATTAAAATACAAAGAAATAGGCTGTTGCATTTCAGACTCAATCTTCGCTCCTTCTGTGCGTCTCTGATGTGGCGCCTCTCTGTGTACCAAGCAATGACCACACTGAGATTTGGCACTAACAACTATTTGACAAAAAGCCTGCTCTTTACTGTGCAGCATGTGCAATGTTTACTCTAGTGCTGAAAATGAGAGCGACATAACAACCTTGTTCTTGATGTATTTACAATGAATATGCATTTACTTTCAGGGGCCATGTATGTTCCCTTTACACATAATCGGATGGGGCAGCAGCGCAGCTGAGCACAGGGACAAACTAAACAGGATCAAAATTAGGAAAGACGTAGAGGAGAAATCTTTCACTTTCATTTGAATAAGTTGTGACAGTCACCCAGAGCTCAGATGCTGTGGACATAAAGCTGCACACAGGACTTAGACTTGTGTTCTAGTTAGTGCATGCAAGTCCTCGTTTGTTCCTGAATGGCTAGCTAATGGCCGCCGCTCTGCACTGCGTTAACGCAGCCCTGCCCAACAGCGAACATAATGCATGAATCGCAATTATTTTGGCCACGATAATCATGACATGACATTTTCATACCATCCCATGCCAGGGATGTACATCAAACCAGTTTGTGGTTTTAGTGTCTTTCAAACCTATACCATTTGCTCTGGTCCCAATCATTGAATTAGTTGGTATTCTTTTCCCCTTGCTCTGCTTCCTTTCACACACAAACTGTCAAACTTTGATTCATTCTCCAGTTAGCTGATAGCAACTGTTGATTTCACTCATCTGCATCCCAGTATACATGAAAGCACACCTGTATATGGGAGCCTTTTAGTTCAAACCTGCAGAGTACACCTTGTAGTTGGGTTAGATCGATCACATTCCCACCATAAATAAACTGCTCCAGAATGTGTAATCTGTCGCGTTTAGATCTGCACAAATGAATCGTGCCAATAGGACAAACCAGCAGTGCAGGTGTGACTACGCCCTTAGTGTTTCTTGTGGCCAGGCTCTAGTGGCTTTCATTGGAGCAGTTGCAGAGGGCCATTCTGCATCATCTTCATCATGTAGCCATGTTTGGTGCCTCTGAGATGGAACTAGTTCAGGCGGTTAAATCTTTTTTGTTTGTTTGTCTCATACATAACTAAGTTCCAACAGAACTGTAGGTGAATACATAATGAAAAGATTCATTTCTTTTTGAACTTTTAACCCAATCCTTTTGTATATCGTACATGGGAGCCTGGATTAACTCTGGTCTGTAAATACAGCAGTGGTAATCTGCTGAGGTGTTTGGTAGCGTCTGTGTATTCAGCTAAACACAATAGAGCCCGTTGGACTGCCAAAAGCAGAGATTTAAAGGGAGAAAGCTACATGGAAAATCAACAGAGCTGGATATCATGCCACCTGACACTGGAGTGTCTATGGGAGGGGAAGGATGAAGATGACTGACGCAAAAACTTTATCTTCAAGGTTTTGTTCATTCAAGTCACATTACTCCAACACTGACTGGTATTATGTCAGACAGACACGCACACTGCTGCAAACGCATACGCACACTCTGCTTATTGCAGGTACACGGAGACAACACTTGCAGAAGTGGTGTGATTGTCAAAACATAAAACATTAGCATTCAGACACCCATTCACAAGAACAAATCACACCGTTTCAAACACTTACAAACACAATGCAGTATTTTGAGTGAGGGAGAAGTATTGTTTGGTTGGTAGTATATTTACCATCATTTACCAGAGTCCAAACTCTTTCTCCTTCTTTCGCACATAAACACACTTTCATTCCAGTGTCTTACTTTTGTGCATTTTCCTGCAGGCGAAGACTTTAGCAGCAATCTTCTGACAACTTAAGCGTGTGTCACAAAAATGGAACCGACTCAAATTAGAGGGACATGTCAGGAAGACTGACTTCACAGGACTTTTCAACATGTCAGTTCCCTATGCTTCATTACCAGAGGCACCTCAGCACACACACGTTATACAGACACTTTCACCCCTCACTTACTCTCTGTCTGTGTGCCGTATGTTTCTAGTCATTTCAAGGACGTTGAGTCCAGTCCTCTCACCTTTATGTGGTTTAGATCATTTAGGGTAAGGTTTGTGGTTTACAGTTCATTTTAGACAACAAGCATTAAGGTTGGCTTGTTATAAAGAGTGTTATTAAGATCTCTGGGCGTTGGGACAGTGATTTCTGACCAGCGTGCCATCGCAGACTTATGTGCCTTTAATAATCATACAATTTGAATTTACAAAAACTCTGAATATAGGCCTATGTATGAACTCAAGGAAATATGATCATTTGGATTTCTTAGTAGACCGATGGGTAATTAGAAGTTCCAGATGCTTTTGCTAGCATAATGTCATCTCATTGCACACCTCAACATGTTCTCATTTTAGCTTGATGCAAGGTAGCACAAGTCTTTCTGCAAGTGTTTTGCAAAGTCATCATTTCAACTGCACAGTCAGCTCAAATAAAGCAGAGCAGGATGGTTTGAAAATCTAATTCAGTGATCTAAATTTGAACAATTTTTCTTTGTGTGGTAAAATAAAACCCAGCCATCGCAGACAGTGCTATGCATTACTCCTTTTTTTAAAGTCCTCATACCTTAACAATTAAATATAACATTTGTTTGTCAATTATGATATGGAGTTATAGGAATTACAGGACTGACTAGTGACTAGGTGCTAGGGACGGCTGGTAGATAAGAATTATAGCGGCTTTGTCTCTCTTGGGAGTCAAGATTGGGTGCACTTTGCCTCAAAGCAGCGGCAGATGACACTGCTGTCTTCTCGAATGTGTTGTCTATGTGCTGAGGCGCCCTCAACGTCCAATGGCGTCATGCCACCTGCATAGATTGGCACAGAATGGCCATATTTGGCAGATCTAGTTTAGTGCATCCAGCGTAAGACAAATACCCAGAGAGAAAGCTGGACCTTCAGAATAGATGCTGGCGTGCACTGTGACGACATCTCTGTAATTCACTGATATTGCTCATCCTCTGTTCTCCTTGGCCAGGCTCCAATAAACCTGCAGCGTAAGACATCAAGTCGCTCTCCTGCAGCTTCTTTGGTTTCTAGTTTACTCGGCTCACAAAGGTTGTCCATCACCTGATTAAGCTACTGTAGGTTAGAGACAAAATAATTGAGGACTGCTGTAATTAAATAAATAAGTATATAATCATGGTATTTTCAACAATTTGTTGTTCTGGATTACTCATCTAAAGTGTTATAGTGTAATTAATGTTACGGTGCTGCGGTCCATCACCTTGCACTGATTAGTTTGCACATTTCTGCTTTTATTCTACTACCACTATTGCACAGCTCATACACTTTGAATTAAGATATACTGTACATATTTTTCATTACATTCTGTACATAGGGACACACAAACCTCTCCACCACGATAAGGTGATGGTTCCCAGAGAGATCGAGATCACGGGTACAAGCGGCTGAAATTAGTTTTCTCAGACGGGTGTCTGGCGTCTCCCTTAGAGATAGGGTGAGAAGCTCAGCCATCCGTGAGAGACTCGGAGTAGAGCCGCCGCTCCTTTGCGTTGAAAGGAGCCAGTTGAGGTGAGTCCGGGCATCTAGTAAGGATGCCACCTGGGCGCCTCCCTAGGGAGGTGTTCCAGGCACGTCCGGCTGGGAGGAGACCCCGGTGAAGACCCAGGACTCAGTGGAGAGATTATATCTCCTCACTGGGAATGCCTCGGGATCCCCCAGTCAGAGCTGCTGCCCCCGCGACCCGACCCCGGATAAGCGGTAGATGATGGATGGATCCTGTACATTCTTTTTTTCTATATTTATATTTCTTGTACACAATTTTTTTATTTGTATTTTATAGAAGTTTTCTTTTTAATAATATTTCTGTATTTGCTCTTATTTTTTATGTTTATGTATGCACCATTCCACACCTCTGAACACTGTACAACACGAGGTATAAAGAAATGAATACAAGAAAGTGTGTGTGTGTGTGTGTGTGTGTGTGTGTGCGTGCGTGTGTGTGTGTGTGTGTGTGTGTGTGTGTGTGTGTGTGTGTGTGTGAGGTGGGTTAGGGTGGGGCAGGGAGCATACCAGGTTCCACCCAATATAGTCTCACTAAATCCTGTGGGAAACACTGCAACATCAAACTATATCGATATAAACATTATTGTCTCATCATATATCTCATTTGAAATTATATTGATTTTTTTTATCAATATACCACCCAGCCGTAGTCTCGCTGATAAGACAGCTGAGCCCACACACTGCTTGATCATACCAGCTATCAGCGATCAAACTAAATGACAATAGCTCAGTCTGAAAATAGAAATACTGCCCAACCCTGAGCGTGTGCAACAGGAATATAAAGACACAGAAGAGTGCATATTTAAGCCCTGAGTGTAGTACCTGAGAGTCCTTTGCTGAGCTCAGACCACAGCACAGCTAACAACACAGCAACAGCAGCACAGGCAACCACTGTCAGAGTACACCATCACTAATCCTAAATACCACCTTAGCAGCTCAGCAGCTCTCTCATTATGGGACACTAGCGGCTGTTATGCCCTGCTCAGGAAGGTTGGGGATAATTGTTGTGGGGTGTCGGGGTAATCCTTGTGCTTTTGAGACAATTTCCAAAACCCCGATTGGCTTGGCAAAGAGATGGAGACACTGTGAGCAGCAGGGATTCTGGAAAGTCTGTAAGTGAAGGCGAGAAGAAGAGGACAAGGAGGAAGAGCGACAGAGGGATGGGAGAAGGATGAAACATGGGCTACAGAGGAAAGAAAGAGAGAGACTTTTTGATAGAGAGGTGGAATAAAGGGAGGATGCCAGAAAGAAGAAAGAAAAGATAGGAACAGGAAGAGAGAGCATGTGCCATACATGCACGTGCCAGTGCATGTGAAGTGTGTGCATCTGGGCTCGCTTGCCTGCTCTAGTGTGTGTGTGTGTGTGTGCACCAGACTGAGTAAGCCTCCTTTTATTTGCTGTAAGGATTAAGAGGACAGCTCCAACACATGCACATTCTCGGGCTTAATGCGGTGACAGACTCTGATGCACACTCACAACTGCACACAGACACACGGCTGCAGAAATTATGAGCACATTCAACAACTCTCGTTGAAGGTTCCCCCACAGGATCAGAAGCGAAGACAAAGACATTTTAATACACGGAGTGGGACGCTTTGAAGGCCAAGACATACTGTTGACATTTTAAGAGAACTGTGACGTGATTAGCATTGGTGTGCTGCAGAAATTTCATATCTCAATTTTTAAATTGAGGGCTGTTGAGCAAGGAAGTGTCTTCCATCATCTGATTCTGTGTTTCCCAGAGGCAGAGTTGTGTGCTCCTGCATGAGGAAGCTTAACCCAGCATGGTCACACAGGTCAAACACTATCATACCAATTCCCTGGGCTTGACTAGCTGCTAATCTCAGCTGGCTCGGGACTGGATTATCCAATTAAAAACCCTGACCCCTGAAATGACCCACTCAGCACCAAGCACAGAGGCACACATGACTGGCACTATGAGAGATAAACAGACCAGGAAGGATTTTTTTTGGGTAACAGGTAGATATCGTAAAATATCTTTAGTAATTACTTTCTGTAACATGTTGGAGATAAAGTGGGTGAAACTATACGTACATTCATTTTATTGAAATTGTTATTTTCTTTCAATCTCAGTCATTTCTTGGCTTTCACTTTAAAAAGGTAAACTCACTCAATTTAAAGAGCCAATTTCACTCTCAAATCCTCAAATGTCCTCCCAGCTTTTAAACTTAAATTCAAGACACTGAAACATGAAACATTTAGAGCTAGAACAATTGGTCTATGATTGATTGTAGTCTGATAACACATTCACTGGTTTCATCCTCTTTAATGTGAACATCTGTGCTAATTTATACAGTTTTTTATTATATTATTTGAATTTTTGACTGTTGGTAGGCCAAAACAAGGCATTTGAATACAATTACATATGCTATAAAAGCCGTGATTTTAGAGATGAAAATAATTACTTAATTGATTAATCAGGAAAATAATCTGCAGATTAATCAATACTTTAACAATTGTTAAATATCTAAAAATAAAAAGGTACTGAATTTAAGCTTTTATCTTTATGAAGTGGATTAATTGTTAAATTGACTGATAATTGCTGTTTTTCTACATTTTATATCATTATAACTGACATGATTAGTATTTTAAAGTAAGGAAAAGGAAATTGAAAGAATGCAGGCGCAGATGGGCATATTTCACCATTTTATGGCTTAAACATAATTTGGACGAATCGGCAGTTGCAGCCTTACTTGTTATTCCAAAGCCATAGGAAAATGTTTTATTGAGCTTTCCCTGCGAGACATGATTTGTGATGTTATCAGTGTGCTGATTTACAGAGTATTGAAGGAATAACGAAGAGAATCATTATTATTAACAACATGCAGGCTGATTTTGTGAATGTCGCATACAAGTCTTGAACTTGAGATGTAAAAGCCAAACACTCCTCCTGTTTATAACTTGTGAAGGCAAGCTGCTGCAAACGCGACTACAGATGGAAGCTGGTTACATTAAGTCTCTCTTAAGTCTGCGCTTGGATAAAATACTAAAAAAAGAATGCAGTGGCATCAACTTGACATCAATGCTTACCAGGCTACAATTTTAAAACATTTGGAAACGTGTGTTATTGGTTACTTTATGTTCAAGTTGTGTATTTACAGTTTAAAATTCCATCTCTTCATTATTTTCTTTTGCCTAAGTAGAAGTAGACCGCATCAGTCAACTGTGCCCTCGCTGATTTAATCAGAGGAAATTGTTTTCATTGTAATAATCAGAAACCAATTTCAGAGGCTTCCAACAGATCCACGGCAAGACTGCTGCATGCCTTCTCTGAGCACTGATGTTTGTTTACTGCATTCACTTCACAGCGCAAGAGATTCACCCCATAAAACTCTGTCAGTCAGACACACACATCATCTTCACATAAACACAAACTCATGTCTGTGACCTATATATGCGTAGGCAATGCAGCAACTCTTTCACCTCAGAATCCAAGCAGACTGAGCCTCTATTCTACGTCGTGGAGCAACAACATCGCTGTTTGTAAAATCCTTCCTGATGTTACCAAAAGATTCATTCAGAAATACACAAGAGTATAAGAGAGACGTACTTCCTTCACTGCCGCCGCTATGGCACAATACTTCTTCTTGCATTATTTAAATGAACAGTTAAAGAGGTTTTTGGAAATGTTCTTCAGCTGCCACGTGACCAAAAACACCAGCCTTAGGAATAATTGTGTGTATTTATAGAAAATATGTGCAAGATACTGGTACAGTGGTACAGTGGCGTACCAAAGTCTTGTTAGAATCTGATTGTTAACTCCATTGTACTCCTCGCACATATTTAACGCCCACATGACAGCCCACGTATTCAAATTAAAAGGCACTAGGTAGAGTGCAAACCTCCGCCAGCAACGCTGAACAGTTCACCAACAAAGCATCCCATAACAATTCATGCGTATTCATCGTTTGACTTTCTGACAGAATAACACTGGACTGAAACGCCCCTTGGCAGGAGGATAAAAATGATCTGTTGTCAAACTCTTTCCCAAGAATGGAAAACGCAGCATAACAGTAATGGCTGCTGGAACGGTCCGTGCAATATGTAGAAATCTGATCAGTTGCTCTTTTCAGCCAACATGCAAGGGATGAAATGTTTGCATTACGTTTGTACGCACAAATAGAAATGTAAATGAGGAAAAGGGTATGCACACACTCTGCCAAATGCTTGGGCCTGTTCACTGTGCGAGAGTGAGCAAGTTAAATGTGCGCATTAGAACGTGTATGTGATGCAAGCAGGATGTAACCAGAGCTGAGAAGTTTCCTTTAACTCACAGTGTCATGCTGGCTTCGTGTCCCACACCTTCTTGCTTCAAAGACGAGCCAAGGAGAACAGACGCATGAGAGGATAGTGACGAGAGCCAAGATGCAAAAAAAAAAGAAAAAAACAGATGCAACACTTTTTCATGACTTAGCTTAACCTCCTCTTGTAACTACAACCAAATTTAGAAACAGACAGTAGAAATACAGATTCACTTCATCCTCAAGGTCAATGTACCTGCAGCTTAATAATAGATTTGAAGATAAATATTTCCCTTGGTAGTTTTAAGAACAGCTCAAGCACAATATAAAAGGTGAAACAAGCTTTCTTGTGATAGAAACACAAACAGAATCTTTGATTATAGGCAAAAAACGTGTACGCTTTCTTTCTCAAGGTTCTCCTGTGCCTTTGATTTTGCACCTTTATAATAGATAGTATTGTCGTGAACAAAGCACAACAATTGCTTTCAACCTCTGGTCACAACTGGAGGATTCCTTCCAGTTACGTCTCCCCATTACTCCCTGACTTTCACTGAAGGTCACGCCGCTCAGAATGAGTTTCAGCCACATCACAAAGCCTCCAAATAAAGACACAAGTTATGGTTTCTCTATATTTCGGGGTCGGTGCTTTTATGAGCGCAGGTTTTTGGTCTGGAGAGAAAGAGAGGCAGTTGGTGGACGGGGAACAAAGGAACAGGAGAACAAATGAATAGAGGAGCTGAATAATTTAATTTGGAGAGCAGAAATGTCATCTCAATTAGACCGTGAGATGAACTCAGCGCCTCGCACGCACACGGCAAATGGTAAATTGTGGGAAATAGAGGTGACTGTCGGAGGGATAGATGAAAACATTGGAGGGGGAAAGAGACGGAGAGAGCCATCTGCCTATTGCGTTAGTGCATTAGGAACTGCCGACTGGCTCAAAGAGAGCAGTGCTTGAAGATAAAACAAATCTCACACATTCATCACTCTCAACTGAGCCCTCTGTCCAAATCAACAAAGACAAACCCACACTAGCGCATGCTACATGCTGCATGTGCACAGACACATTGGGAGACCTATGAAAGCATTCTCCAGCCCTCCAGTAATAAGCCTCTATTTGACTGCTCAGAAACCACATTTACACCATCTCATTCTCTCTTCACCTCTCTCCGTCCCTCACTGGTTTGCAGAGCAGTATATTTTAGGCAGAGGGATGAGAGAAGCAGCACAGGGTGAATCTTCTGATTAATGCAACTCTCATCCCTACTCTAATCCCTGATTCAAGCACCTGTCAGAACAGGAGATTTCACAAGCACTTTGTGAAAACCTCCACTTAGATCACACACACGGGAGGAGCATGAAGGCCGCGGTATACTTCCTAAACTAATATACGAGGTTGCGCACCAAAAGACATGGGCCTAAGATTAAAGGCTTTGTAGTACAGAGAAGGAGATAATCTGGATTCACACCTTTGAGCTACAGAGTTCAATCCAAATGTCAAAACCTGCTGACCCCTCTAACCTGTGGCATCACTTTGACCTCTTTACCATATCCTATTGTTCATTCTCGCTTCATGAATAAGTAGCGAAACCTTTATTTCCAGTAGTCCACGTCTCATTAACAAACCCCCGGGAGGTGGTGTGTGTGCAGATTTCTGTGTAAGCACGGGGTAAATCCAAGGCTCTGGGGCAGATTAGTGGCAGGTTATGTTGGCACCTTGGTGGAATGGCACATGGTCTATAAATCATATCAGCATCGGCATGGTCAAAGATTTTGTGAGTGAATTATGACCTGTCCTCACAACAAGCAACAGTAACTGGGACTGTCAGTGCTTTTTTTTGCCTCTCCCATAAACCCTTACATTTGATAGAGATCAAGAGAAGAACGCCGGATAGGAAAGTCAACAGAAGGAGGTTAATGAGTAAAGAAAACATATAGTGCATTTGCACCACAGTTAAGCAACCTGGTTATTGTCAGCTTTCTGCTCCGACCCAATTTCTTAAATGTCAAATGAAAAATCGAATTTCAGGTTCATCGAGTTGTCTGGATAACTTTCTGAGTAAAACCTGGAGCCCCCACACACCTGGAACATGAACTGATGTACAAGGCTCGTCACGGTGGCCTAATGCAACGGATATCATGCAATTGTGGCAACATCCCAGAGCCCCGTTCTGCAAACGAAGTGTTGGACTGACAGATATCGCCCTCCCGCGAGCCATAGCAAAGCTGTAGAGATATATTTCTTACACTTAATGATAAAGATGGTTGCAGTAAGAAAATAAAAACCAATAGACAATAGTACATTGTGCTGCAATTCTTCTCTGGCAGCACAGTAGAGATGTGAGAAGAAAACACATTTATTATTTGTAAAAACCCAGAAGTGATATTCATTTTGCATGCTAGGGGTAATAAACAGAGCGGTCTCATTACACGGAAGTATTGAAATCAAGTTGATGAGCCTGCTATTTCACACAATCACAAAGAAACAAATGACAAAGTAGAATTTCCAAAACTTCCGTCCTCCGCGTTTCTCTGCAGATTATGAAGCATAGCGGATGTCGTACCATGTGTGAGGTGTTTCTCAGGGAGAAGCATGGAGAAGAGAGGGGGGTTGATTTCATGACTAAAACAAGCCTCCAGGCCTCTCCAGATGCCTCATCTGAATAAATGAGTCCTTTTAATCAATAAGTCATCCACCCTCTGTGAAGAGTACTGAGGCTACACAATCATCTAAGATAAATATGCATCACATACATATACATGCTTTCGTATAAACATTCATATTCGTGAGAGAGAGAAATGCAGACTTCCAAAAACAGAGACACCTGCTTTTATCACGTCGAAATCCTCCACGATGAATGCATACACCATACGTATGAAGGGGAAACTGTGAGTGTGGAGGTATTTTCTCACAGGAAATCATTCATTTCAGATGAATTTAATTCCAATCAAACTTGGTCGCTAAACTGCACTCAGTGCATACATACAGACAGATAGTTTGACTGTGCATATTTAGATTAAGCCTTTAAAAAGCTTTACATAAGTTGTTTAAGGCCTCTGCACTATGGATGGGACGATATAGGATTTTATTGCATATGGTGATAAAATAAACACCCACAATAAGCTGATCATGGTGAATACCTATTATCTGGCGTGTAACTCGCCACCATAGTAAAGAAGAGAATAAACATATTTGTTTTTTGCAGTATGTTTAGTGCCTTTAAAAAACAATAATAACTAAACTAGTGTTAACTTAATGACTCTTTTCTTCACTGGAACTCTCTTTCTTTCACTGTTGCTGCTGTGTTTGAAGATAAATGTCATAGTCTGCCTAAGCACACCCTATTATTTCTAGCTCCACTGGATTAAACTGGAGGCTCTGCTCTTTATTTACCCACTGCCATGCTGAATTGGAGTAGCGGAGTTCAATTGATGATGTCTTTTTTCATTCGCCATGCACAAGCACATGCTTAAGATGTCATTCCATACCAACTCAACATGAAATCCAGTTCATGTCATGGATCTGACCCCTAACTCATACTTAGAGTTGAAGTACCCCCGTCTGATCAGCTGTTCTGAAACCCAAAACTCAAGAGCTACACATCCCAAGAATCCCAATAAACCATTAAAGTATGACAGTGAGCCAGCATGCACATTACAAAGACCCTAAAACTGAAGCAGCTAAATGGAATTCGGCCAACATTAATTTTTATTATTTACACCTGTGCTTTTCTTATGTGACAAGTCAAAATGTCAAGAACACCAAAATAAACTGGAGCAAGGCGTAAACTTGACAAATTGTTTTTTTTAATATGTTTAAGTAACCCAGCTCTGTACTAAATCTAGATGTGGCTGGTTGTAAATCGATATTTCGCTATTTGCTCCAACAACAAAACCTGGCTGTTTCCATTGTTTCCAGTTGTAATAGCATTGTGTTACTCACATCATAAACATACATGTAAATACAATATTTAGTATAAAAAAATACAATTTCATTTGACTATCCTATGTTCAGCAACTTCAAAACACATAAATCAGACTTTCTATGGACAATTAATATTCCCTTCTTCAAAGCTTTTCCTAGGTGTTATACTTCTCTGAAACTGAACACAACTGATCCACTGGTTGAACCTCTTAAAAGCACTTAAAGTCCTCTGTGTAGCATTATCCCATAATGCAGCAGCTCAGTGACTTCAAAGCTATTTTGCATTTCATTCAACTTCAGTTTGTCAGCTGTGCTGGTGCTATGTCTTAATTACTCACTGCCATAGAGATATCGCCCAACAGTGTTGAAGTGACAGCCGCTGGAGGAACAACGGAAAGAGATGAAAAGAGGAGGTGCACGAGAGAAATGGTAAAAGACAGTTTGAAAGAAGGGGAGGGCTGCTCTTCAGGTTCAAATGGCCAACATGTAAAAGATGAGCTTGTGTCACAAATGATAGCCTCTCTCTCTCTCTCTCTCTCTCTCTCTCTCTCTCTCTCGCACGCACCAGCAGCCACGCACGCACGCACTCACGCACGCCGCCCACCACAAGCGCACGCAGCCGCCGCGCGCCACCACGCGCGCTCACTCGCGCTCACGCTCCGCTCGCATAGCACGCACGTCACCACCGCTCGCGCTGCACCACGCTCTCGCGAGCACCACTCTCTCTCAACTCTCTCTCTCTCTCTCTCACTCACTCTCGCTCACTCGCTCTCTCTCACACTCCTCGCTCTCTCACTCACGCTCTCTCTCTCTCTCACTCTCTCTCACTCTCTCTCTCCGCTCTCACTCACTCACTCACTCACTCACTCACTCACTCACTCACTCTCTCTCTCTCTCTCCACTTCTCTCTCACTCTCTCTCTCTCTCACGCTCTCTCTCTCTCTCACTCTCTCTCTCCATCTCTCTCACTCTCTCTCTCTCTCATTCTCTCTCTCACTCTTCTCTCTCTCTCTTCACTTCTCTCTCTCTCTCTCTCTCTCTCACTCTCTCTCAAGAAAGCTCTCTGTAGTCATGAATATTTCATTTTCATACTTCTGAAAAAGAGAAGTGTGCTGTTTGTACTTCCCCTGCTCTGCATACTAATGAGAAGCTCTATCCTTTTTGGGAGAAACAAAAATCTACTTGTGAAGTAAATGGATGTGATGATGAATGAGGAT
>NC_041369.1:14089911-14174911 GCF_900634415.1 Cottoperca gobio
CAAACATATTTAACCATAGGTAATGGTGATAGGGAAATGTAAATGTAGACAAAGGTTACCATCTTCGTCAAAGTGTACAATTCAACAATGTCCAACTCTGCTGCCCGCTAGTGGCAATATCAAAAAATGCACAGTGGCAGAAGTACACCAATTTTCACTGAGATTGTTTGCTTTTAACAAAAACATATGCTATCCCTACACATGGTGGCTTAAAAAGAAGCAGCCTTGACATTGTCCTGCATAAGGGGGACACAGAGGTCATACTGTCATGTTTACCTGACAATGACTCCTGGCCGCAGATCAAAGTTCTTGTTGACAATCTGGAGCAGCTCTGACTCTGATTTCTGGGAGGAACCGTAGGTGAACAAGGAGATGGACAGAGGATGGGCCACCCCGATGGCATAAGCCACCTGTAACAGACAGAGAGGTAGATGGAATGTTTTATCAGCCTGTTTTTAAACACGGGTCCTCCATACACAGACTTAGCCCTCATGCATGTTTGGAGGGGTGAATGACTTGCACTGTATTCTCACCTGAACCAGAACTCTCCTGCACAGTTTGGCTTTGACCAGAGACTTGGCCACCCAGCGAGCAGCGTAGGCAGCGGAGCGGTCCACCTTTGAGAAGTCTTTGCCAGAGAAAGCTCCGCCACCGTGAGCGCCCCAACCTCCGTATGTGTCTACAATGATCTTCCTGCCTGTCACACCAGCATCACCCTGTTGGCGAAAGATGAGCAAAAATCAGTGGTGACCTTTTCGTTTTGTTTTCTAGATGAAATAAACAGCTTGTGTGTGTGATGGTTACCTGAGGTCCTCCAATGACGAAGCGACCGCTGGGCTGCAGGTGGTAGACGGTCTTATCGTCCAAATATTTAGCAGGAACCACGGCGTCGATCACCTGATGGGATCAATGCAACATTAAAACCAAAGACATGACTTCATCAGAGGCCAGTGAGGTGTGTTTGTGAGGCTCTACCTTCTCCTTGAGGACCTTCTTCTGCTCCTCCAGAGTAACAAAGTCATCATGCTGGACGGAGATCACGATGGTGTGAACTCTCTTGGGGATCACAGCGCCGTTTTTCTGGTCGTAATGTACCGTCACCTGTGGGACACACAAGAAGACAAAGGTTAGCATGTTGGAGTTTGTTATGACTGAATCTGCAGTTCTCTCTCTTTTACTCTTATTCAACCAATTTCCTGCTGCTGCTCTAGTGACCCAAATGTCCCCACAGGATGACTACAATCTTGTCTTTCTTGTGATTGTAACTACCAAGTCACTTCCTTATACTTTGTTGTAGTAAAAATGTGTCCTCAGTCCAATCTGTGATAAATCTAAAGCTCTGTGTTTAAATATGACTTACTCTCTCTTGCCTAACTTTCTAACAACCTATATTTGACCTGGGGGACGAAGGCATCAGACACGTGATTTCACAGAGTCAGTCAAAAGTCTATTGACTTTACACAGAGAGCTTTGTGTTAAATACTTCTGTGCTGGTCCAATTTTATCTGCTGGCACCAAAATTTATCTCTCTTGGAAGACATCCAGAGTAGAAGCAATAAACTAATTCACAGAAACACTTCTGTGAATTGTTGTGTTGTTATACAGCAGTTAACCTCACCTGTGTTTTAGAGTCGGGACGCAGCCAGGGGACGGAGCCGTCGCGTCTGAGTTCAGCCATCTTTGAGTTGAGTCTGTGGGCTAAGACGATGGTGAGAGGCATGCACTCCTCGGTCTCATCTGTGGCGTAGCCAAACATCAGACCCTGCAGAGAGAGTCAGAAACAGAAAGATGTAAACTGTAGAATGACACAGATCATCAGCAGCAGGAAATATGATGTCGGCAGTCAAGTATTGATATCCATCGTACTACATTGCGTCCTGATATGTATTGATATGCCAGTATTGTCACATGGGACAAGATATAATAAATGAAAACCTCTCACAGCAAACATCAGAGGTAAAATACATTAAAATAGAAATGACATTACAAGTTAAAATAGATAGAAACAAATAAATACATTTGTCAAATAAGACTTTCAGATAAAGTTATGTTTTAAGAAAATATATATTAATTTAACATTCTTAAACGTGATATTATAGATGTCGGCTTTTTTATTTTAATGGCCTTACAGATTGAATTACACTTGAGGTGGATTGTTATTATATACATTTACTCAATTACTGTACTTAAGTACAAATTGAGGTACTTGTATTTATTTTATGCTACTTCTACTCCACTACATTTCAGAGGGAAATATTATATTGTTAAGTAGTTTTAGTTACTATTGTCCAAACAATAAATACATGCGTATCAGAACTTTATTTTTCCTTCTTTCCGACCCTCAGATTTATCTGTTGACACTAACTTACCTAACTGCATTTAAAATAGTTAAAAATAACTCCACCTACATCTACAACAGTAAAATATAAGCATTGATGCATCAGTATTATTTACTTTTGATTCTTTAAAAACATTAAGCTATACTTTTACTTAAGTAGGATCTTAAATGCTGGACTTTTACTAATTCTTTGACACTAGTATTAGTACTATTACAGTCAAACAAACTGTGATATTTGACTTCTGTCACTATCAGCCAGCCCTCCGGCCAACATGAGCCGAAGGACACATTGTCCTGTTGCGACAGTCCTACCTGGTCTCCCGCTCCAATGTCCTCCTCCTCTCTGTCCTGGTGGACCCCCTGAGCAATGTCGGGACTCTGCTGCTCCAGAGCCACCAGCACATTACACGTCTTATAGTCGAAACCTACAGAAGGAAAGTAGAAGAGAGGTAGAAAGTTTACAACCCAGAGCGCATATTACCTCTACTTTCTTTGTCTGCCATGTTTTTTTCTCACCTTTGTCAGAGTTGTCGTAGCCGATGTGTTTGATGGCGTCCCGCACCACCTTCTGGTAGTCCACGTTGGCCCGAGATGTGATCTCTCCACAGAGCAACACCATGCCGGTCTTACACACCGTCTCTGTCAATACAATCAACACATTACACATGCTTTTAAACTCCTGGTGATATTAGAACATTTTATCAGCGGTCTACTTTTTGACTTTTATCACTTATAAGTAGCTGTTGCAAAGACATGAGCGGCGGCATGTTCATGCCAGTGGTCATCTTGTGACACTCGGAGGTCAATATTGAAATACAATATTAAAATTAAAAGATCTTCTGTTGCTGGTTTTATCTCATATACTCACCACAGGCCACTTTGGCATCTGGGTCGTGCTTCAGGTGAGCGTCCAGGACTGCATCACTGATCTGGTCACAGATCTTGTCTGTGGAGAGGCAACAATGATCAAACTAAATGTTTAGATACAGAACTAGTCCTGTTTATTTCAGATATATGAGCTTTTTGAGGCATTAATTCCAGTTTTTGAAGGACAAGGATATATTGTAGGATTATTACTGTAGGTTTTACAAATATTTATCTGAAAGGTTAATATTTCCAACAGGAAGAGAGTTGGATCTTAGTTGTATGAGTTGGATTTGAATGCAGCAGCAGGACAATGCCTCACAAACCACTCCATTCATCTCTCTCTGTCATCCTGCTGAAGCAATGCAACACACGGGTTACATCAGACACGACAATAAACATGTTGCAATGGCTCGACACCGCTGAAAACCTCAAAATATAGTTTTAGCACCATTTCTCACATATGGAGAAATACAGTTATTATTATTATTACATGTGTTTATTTTTAGATCTGATTCAGCAGTTGGTTTTACAGTCTGCAGGTGTATGACCACGTATCTTTGATCCCAAAAAAAGTCCACTATCTGTGGGAACAGCCCAGACCTCGAGGTGTGTTATCAAATCCAAAAGTGTGTGCTGCAGCTTTCTACCAAGGACACACACCTCTCTGAATGTACAAACAGTGTACGGAGAGACTTAACCGTTGTATCATTAAGGTGCTCTGTTATTTAATGCCTTATTAATCTTCTGCTAGTATAAAACATTTTTTTAAACAAAAAGGAACTCAAATGTTATTCTTACAGTTAGTCCATGTTTTCTAGAAATCTGCTTTTCTTCACAGCACTGCTGTTATAACCCGAATGTAATAAGACACACACTGCATGCTATTTGTTTTTGGGATTTATATCCCAATTGCATTTTTAGATTACGATTATCATGCATGTTTGTTTTTTCTCTTAATTTTTTTTTATTTTTTAACTCGTCCACCTTTGTGACATTCTTCTATTTTATACTTCCATGTTTCAAACATAAAACAAAGAATAGGTCTAATTTATTTTCCAACATTGTGGTGTTACTTAATAATTTGGGCTCAAAGTTATCACGTTCTGCCGGCATCTGGGAAGCTGCCCAGCTGGTGCACTCTGCTGAGTTTACTGGTTATCAATTTAGTACAGGGGACTTTGTAACATAATTGTGAAATGATTACAACACATTGACAAGGGGGTGAGGGTGGTGGGTCTCAAGGCACCAGAGGGTAGAGCACATTTTAGCTTTTATGGTTTTAAGTTAGACAAGCTTTCGCAGGTCACATTATTTTAGTCCTCCTATTTAGTATTTTTGAGCAGTATATACACATTTCTTAAATGTAATAACTACTATAATATAGTTGTAAGCAGCTAAAAAAATATTTTTAAGGATTTGCTAAATATATACCATTTGTCAGTGAATTTCTCCTATGAAGACATATTTCATATTATTACCATTATTGCCATTAATTATACACCAGCCTCCACTTACGGGTGCCCATAGGAGGAGTTATAGTTGTTTACATATACAAATACATTATAAACCATTTATTAAATATTTATATATTGCTAACAACCACTAAATAGGGGGACTTAAACTGAAGTATTGCCAATATGGAATTGTTGTATCCCATCATAGAGTGCACAAAAAGAGAGATCATTTTTTCTTCAGCGGGTTACCCTACACCAGCGTGTCACACACATTCACCTCCTGCTGCCCATAAGAGTGAGAGTGAGAGTGAGGGAAGGGCAGTAAACACATGTTGCTGTGAATGGAATACCAACCGTGCTTTCAGAGTAAATACCCAGCACTGTGGAGCTATTTTGGGCATGAAGTCCAACTTTGCGTAGAGTTTGTATTTATATGCATGTCAAGGTTTCTGCAGTAGAAATGTTAAATCTTTTCCACTGTGTATGGATAAGAAGAATTGGATGTTTTTACAACAAAGCATTAGAAGATTTGACAAGTTGCGAAATATCTTATAGTAAACACTTTAATACACTTCCTTTGCAGTGTCCCAGTTCCACACACAGGTAGCTAAAGTTGATTGGAGACTCACCTGGATGTCCCTCTCCTACGGACTCCGACGTGAACATGAAAGAGCCCTCGTCCAGCATGTCACTCATTTTGTTTTTTTTTACGGGGTCAGGTACTCAGCAAGACTCTCAGGAAGAAAAGTTTCCTCAGTTTCCTCCAACAAGAAGCTCAGAGATCTGAATGCTGCTTTATATTCCCGCTGGCTCACTTTAACAGAGAAATGAAGAAAGGGAGGCCAACAGCCCTGCAGCCACTACAAAGTCTATCCTACAAAACTCTGCGCCTGTGTCCACATGGCCCAATATATATGGCTAAGAGAACACACACACACACACACACACACACACACACACACACACACACACACACACACACACACACACACACACATATTTGTCATCTGAATCCATCGGACAGTCCATTCCAGGGGGGAGTGGATGATGGGAGGGCATTTGCAGCTTGTGGAAACTGCTTGTTAACCCCTTGTGTACAGTATGATGCTTGAGTGTGTGTTTATTGTCATCACCTTTGCTTTAGATGCTCTGCTTTTGGGTGGAACAAAAATGTGTAGGAGCAGGAACATTTCCCCCTCCCCCATCACATACTGGGACAGCTCTGTCTGCTGGGACGCAGCCAGGTCAGGGCAGCCAATGGACAGAGGGACAGAAAGTGAAAATGATGCAATTACTCCTGTTTACATGTTCTGAGCAAAGTTAGTTTGTTCAATAAGACATTATATGAGAAAGAAATCAAACATTGATATATGATTGTTAAACATGTAGAGCTGCAACAATTTAGTTGATAATCAATTAGTTGATTCAAATAATATTATTTACTATATTTTAACAGATTTATCGTTAAAATCATTTTGCAAGCCAGAATTTGCTACTTTCCTTGGTCTGACATTATATATATATATATATATATATATATATATATATTATATTATATTATATTTGGTACTTTACTTTAATTAGGTACAATTTTGAGGTACTTGTACTGTACTTGAGTGCCTCAATTGTATACTTCTTTATTCGTACTCAAAACGTAGTACTTTTAACTCCTCTACATTAATGTGACTGCTATCGTTAGTAATTACTTTGCAGATTCAGATTTTACATGATAACCTGATGATTTGTTTATAAAAATGTATTGAATTGTCACATATTAAACTACGCATTTTATATCTGTATATAGTTCAAACTGGCTCCAGTCTGACGAGCTACAACATTAAAAGGACGCTTGTACATTATCTATAGTTGGTGTGATAATTGATAATGAAAATAGTTGTTAGTTACAGCCCTAAAAATGTTAAACAATGTCAAAGTAAAGCGACTTTTTATGTAGAATATAAACATTATATTTTTGATGGCAGAGGAAGTACTACATTTTACTTCAGTAAAAGAAGACAGAAATAACACTCATTGTAAAATACAATTTTCAAGTAAATGTTCAAAAGCTTTATCAGCAAAATATACTTAAAAATAGAAGCACTACTGATTATTCAATGTTTTATATTATTATATATAATAGTTCATTGGATGATTGATATTGATGCATTAGCGTGTAAGCAGATTTCTAATGTTTGCTGTTTGAGGTGGAGCTAATGTTAACTACAGTTTGTGTTCGGGAGGCAGACACCCTCTCCACATTTAAGAGTAGGCTAAAGACTTTCCTTTTTGATAAAGCTTATAGTTAGGGCTGGCTCAGGCTTGCCTTGGATCAACCCCTAGTTATGCTGCTATAGGCTTAGACTGCCGGGGGACACCTCCCTGCTCTCTTCCTTCTCTTCCTCTCTCCTCCCCTCCCTCTCTCTTCTTCTCCCTCTCTATCTGTATGCATTTATGTAAATGTTTGTTACTAACTCATCATCCGGGGCATCATCCCCGGAGTTTCTGTGTCTCTCATGTGGCAGGTTGCCACTGATAAAGTTTACGTCAGGATCATGAATCGTGGCTGCTGCCTGCTGCCCTGGACCTGCTGGACACCAGGAAGCCTTTTTGACATTTTCCTGGATTCATCCAAACTTTCTCTTTTCCAACACAACATAATTTCTGTCAAATGTTGTATTTGTACTATGTTGTTTATCCTGTACACACGACATCTATTGCACGTCTGTCCGTCCTGGGAGAGGGATCCCTCCTCAGTTGCTCTCCCTGAGGTTTCTTCCATTTTTCCCCCTTTAATTATGGGGTTTCTTTTAGGAAGTTTTTCCTTGTGCGATGCGAGGGTCTAAGGACAGAGGGTGTCGTATCCTGTACAGTCTGTAAAGCACACTGAGACAAATGTATAATTTGTGATATTGGGCTATATAAATACATTTGATTTGATTTGATTTACTTTATACAGTGCTGGGTTGCTAACTCTTTAGAAATGCAACATATTTTATGAACTAATCAACTAAATAATTACTATAGAGGTCAAATAAATGTAGTGAAGAAGTAAAAAGTACAACATTTCTCCAAATTTAGTATAAAGTAGTTTAAAGTAGCATAACACAGTATTTCAACTTCTGTACAGTACAAAGTAATGAGTTACTTTCCATCACTGCCGATAATTACATTTGGAGCAGACAGTCACCTGTTGTCTAAATGCTTTTTTCCATCTAAGTCCCAGCCTGAGGCTCTTGTCTCTGTACACAACTGCAGAAAATATTGAGCCATTTCCTGAGAGAAGATCAAATAATGAAGATGTGTTTCTCAGATAGCTTGTGGCCTTTAAGGTAAATCACTGTGTCTGTGTTTTAGTAGAACATCAGGCACAGCATGGGACTGTTGCTCACAAACACACACACCTGGAGAAACAAGGGGACTGTAAACCGCACACAGACACCGACTCTGTACCTTTTCATGCGGTATACAAGCTCTGCAGACAGTGAGAGATAAACAGATCTCTCCTTATTGTAGTGTAAAAAGAGCAGAGGGACGAACCCTCTCTCTCCATCTCTCTCTCATCTGGCTCTAATTTCAGCTGGTGTTGAGTTGGCCTCATGAAATGAGAGGAGAATGTTAACTAGCTCTCAGTAGTAATTAAGAGGCCAGTCTTCCTACTGCTTTGAGCCTCATTTAAAGCAGATTTAACCAGAAACAAAAAGCACCATTTACATTAACCATGAAGCTAATGTGAGCAGTAATTGTATGACTTTTCCCCCACAATTTTGCAAAATCAATCAAATCAAACCTGGAGAGGCAGGAGATGCATGCTGAGTGTGATAGAAAGGTACCGAGGGGCTAAACCACAAGTTTTTAAATGATTTGAAACTTTCTTCAAAAAGGCTGAAAATGACAATAAATGAATTTTGATATAAGTCATAAGTTACCGAATACTGTATAGTTTATGTAGATCTATCTCTTCTCAGGGGTACTGTGCTTCAATGACAATGTGACAAACATGAACTAGTTTAAACGAAAGACGACATGAGCCAGTCTGACGGCACAGTGTGCAACCTCTGGATGATACACCTCTGTTTATTTTGGCCTGATTACAGACTGTGTTCCAGGATGAAAACACTCACGACACCACGCTTGTTACGTGAACACACGTGAAACTGCCTCCTCTCTGAGTTTGTGTGGTTTGCTTCTAAACATTGGTTAATGACTGACCAGGAAGTCTAACAAATCCAACAAGATCGTTCTGGTTATGTTGTAAGATAACTGCTATCAGAGCTTTGATAACGTGGCAGCATACAGAGGATTAATGTGTGCTGGAGAAATGTGAAAATGATCAGAAATCAGAAATCCTTTATTAGTCCCACAACGGGGACATTTACCTTGTTACAGCAAAAGAACAAGAAAGTAAAGTGGCGAGTACACAATAATTAAATAGAAAATAATAGAGTAAAAGTAGACCCAGATAATACTGTGACCCTCAAAGTGTAATTTATTGATTTCTACTTTTTCTGTGTTCTAAAAGATGGGGCTTAAAAGACAGGGTAAAGTCTCTTGAGGTGAAGCATGACCTCTATGTCTACTAGTTATCATGCACATGCACATGTACTCCTACATGCACATGTCTTTCAGGAAAAACAATGTAATCAAGATACACAAAGTCACACTATATTTCCTACAACTACAGTGTTGAATCATTCTGGAAATCTATAAAGCAAAACTACTTCATATACTGTATCTAACTCAGTGTTTCCTCTTTAACAGTGGGGGACAATAACAAGGTATTTCCATTTCCTGCTTCTTTATTTTTCTACGCCACTGCAATTCATATTATATTCATATTATCACACATACAGGCACATATTGTCATTTTTACTCCACTACATTTATTTATTAACTTTAGTTACTTTGAAAATCCAGATTCAGATTAATAAAACAAAATATAACCAACAAATAATTTATCATGTTTTACTATTGTTTTTATGGATCCATGGGTGGAGTTGACAGGCTAACCTTATGGCTATCCAACAGTATTATGTAAATATAATTAGCTCCTCCTTTAACAGCTGCAACATTAAAGTGATGAACACATTAATGCATCAATAATTATAAGTCAATAATATAATATATATTTTTCTGAAATGGGCCGTCAGTACTTTAACTACATTTTGATGCTAATACTTTTGTACTTTTACTTAAGTAATTGAATGCAGGACTTTCACTTTTTTACTTTATCAAATTTAATTTAATTGCATACTATACGATGAATTTTTATGACTTTTTTTATCGCGTACTATGCTGTGAACTTTTTTTCCGACATACTAGGCAACAATTTAGGCAACTATACAATTACTTTTGTTAATGACTTTTTTTATGGAATACTATACTATATTTAGCTTTCTTTTTATGGAAGACCTGAATCAAACTTTTAAAAGTTCATTCAAGTTTGTGGGAAACAACACATTTTCCAAGCAAAAAAAAAAAAGTTTTTTCTACATCAATGTGTAATTTTTCTCTACAATATATTTTTAACTGGGGTTATATTTAGTTTGATCTATTTTGAGGGGCGGCTGTGGGTCAGGAGGTCGAGTGCTGGTCGTCCACCAATTGGAAGGCTGGTGGTCAACATGTTGTCATATCATATCTTGGGTAAGATACTGAATCCCAAATTGCTCTCGATGGCATAACCAACAGTGTGTGAGGACGTGCGAATGTTTACTGCTCCTGATGAGCAGGTGACACCAGTGTATGACTGTGTGTGTGTGTGTAAATGGGTAAATGCTGGCTTGTGTTGTGAAAGCCATTTACCATATTTCATTCAAATTAAGTTTTGTACTTCTGAGACACTATTTTGATCCATACCATATATATATATATATATATATATATATATATATATATATATATATATATATCAGGCCTCTATCCTGATATATTTTGCTTCTTAATACTGCACTGATCATTGATATGCATAATCTTCATAAACCTATGGATAGTCATTTGTCACTGGACCACTGTTTTTTTCTCTTTTATCATAATTTACCAGATGTGAGGATTCATGTGTAAATGTAAGGAGTATCTTCAGCTGATACAAACAGCCATGGCACAAAGGATAAAGGATAGTCCCCATTAACAAAGCGTACACCTTCACGCTACTCCAAACTACAAATTTAAATGTTTCGATCCCAGCTCGATCTCTGTCACGTCAACCTGCGTATCAAAATACATTTTTGGTTTGGAGTCAGACGTTACATTTAGTTGATGTTGGTTTCCAGTAGCCTTACACCTCAAGTGATGTGCATACAGTTAAGCCATCCCATAAATGAATAAAGAGTGTTGATTATATTTTGTATTATTAATCTGAATTTGCAAAGTGACTTGTAGCTAAAGTTATCAAATAAATGTAGTGGAGTAAAAAGTACAATATTTACCTCTGAAATGTAGAGAAGTTCAAGAACAGAACAATTTAAATTCTCAAGTACAAGTACCTCAAAATTGAACTTAAGTACAGTACTTGAGTAAACTTTCCACAACTGCTTTCTCTGTGCGTCACAAGTGATTCTAAAGAAGACATACCTTCTCAATCAAATTAAATGTAATAAATATTATAATAAATAAACTGTCTAAATGAACAGAGTGCTGTGTGGCCGCTGTGCATCATTCAGCGATGAATCAATTCACATAAAGAGGGAATTAGATATACTCGAAAATAAAATGAAAGGTATTGCTGCCAATAAGTCGGTGTGAAGAAGTGGATTCATTAAACCTACCGAGGACTTCCTATAGTTAAAGTTTAAAGTTCCAATCCTAACGAACCTTCATCGAAAGACCCGTTGGGCCCCTCAGAAGACGAAGAACAAAATGATAAAGGACCGATGGCCTTTGTGTCGGTGCAAAGAAAAGCTCAGCAGTTTCTCTCAAATCTTCACAGTATTGTTTAACAACTAGTGGACATCCAGTATGTCAGCGAGCATGAAAGTCCCATTGATTTTAATACGTAATTCATGCTGACAAAGTGAAAAAACAAACACACAATACTATAATTTCACAGAGTGTCCGACATTACACATTGTGGCTCAACCAATCCCAAATCCCACATGACAGCGTCTCCTCCTTCTGTCTGATTGGCTACATGAAACGTGCGTCACTTTGCGTTTCAATTTAAAAGCAGGGGTCAGGGTTTTGGGGTTTGAGATCTTGCCAGAACAGGATGAGATAAATGAACCCTGGCATCGTCAGGGGCTGTTAACACCTGTTTGTCTTTCCCCAGGTTCAAGGACACACAGTTTGCCCCTGCAGCTTTGCTCTCTGAGTTTGTCGGTTTACCAACCAGTTTCATCTGGATGGCACAGCAGGCATCCTGCCAGTCATGAACTTTTGTTGCGCAGTTGAGAGATTGTGGAGAGTGCACAGTTTGATACATAAAGATGTACATATCAACAAATAGCAGATAATCCACACTGTCTATCACCATAATTACTTTACTGTATGTTTGTGTTTATTTCTTTTTATCACTGTTGTTGTTCTGTGTTTTTACAGACTTTTATAGCTTAAGCTAGCTCTTTATGTTAAAGGTAATTTATGTTGTGTGTTCATTTTGTGGCGTCTTGTTTGTATTTACCAGAAAACTGTTTGCAAAATTATCAAGTGGGATTATTGTAGAATTTATAGAAATATTGACAAATGTTCCTCATACAAATTGTTTAAATTCACTCAAACAAACAAATAACCAAATAAACTCGCACAGTAAAGACTATTGTACTCCCTGTTCTTCCTTTACTAGTGCCCACTTTGCTCTCTGATTGGCTTCACTTGCACAATAAGAGTTTGACGGGTCAACCAATGCCTGCGAACAAAAACACCACACAGGAGGTGGGGTGCAAACCTACAGATGGGATTGGCTGTTGGTCCAGCACACTCCCCACTAGAGCAGCATTGGTCCAAGGAGAGTATGTGTGTGATAGTGTGATAGTAACACCAGCCGTAAAATATCAGTATAGTCAGACCATCCCAAGACCTTACTTGAACCTTGTGACTTCACAGTGACTTCACTGATTATCTTATGAATTACAAGCGTACGCCTCACTTTGTCATATCATATCAGGGGGGGAAATCCATTACGGTCTATAGTAGATGACGGGAAATGTTTACAACTACTGAAGCAAGCATCCAGGCAGGCATAGACTTTCACACACACACACAGACACACACACACACACACACACAGACACACACACACACACACACACACACACACACACACACACACACACACACACACACACACACACACACACATCGGCCGAGCAGAGCAGCCAGAGGGAGTGCAGCAGCTGGGCTAGTGGAGCCACAGTGTCATCCTATCCCTTCTCTATTCGGCCCATTTTGGACCCTCAGCACATTCCTCACTGCCACCAATGAGTGAAATATTACCACAATACCATTCTAGCAATGCGCTTTTATCACACAGAGAGGTAAAGTGCGTTCACTTCCTTCACACACACTCCTCTCACCTTGAAGCTCCTTAACTACACAGTACTGGGGTGGACTCTGTTTTTGTTTGGTTTTATCAATGGCTCCTTTTATAAAGCTGCTATCTCCACTGGTGATGGCTGTAAAAAAGGGGTAAAAAAAATAGGGTGTTTTTGAAGATGTGTATAACGAAGATTCTTCAGTAATTTGGTACGGGTCAGATGACGTATTATCTAATCATGCATTTTTCATTAGATTTAGTTAATAAGTCAGCATCTATTTAAATGTTAATCATTTTAGTCATTATTCAAAAAAGAAAAGAAGCAGCCTCTGTGAGGATTTGATGGTGAACTTTGTCACGTATGATAGTAAACTGAATATCTTTGGATTTGATGATTGGATTAAACAAGCAATTGGAAGACGTCGACTTGGGCCCTGGGATATTTCAGTCATAACAGCTGGAGTGTCCCAGGACCTCTGCAGCTACAGACCTGAAGAGATAATAAAAAGCCAAATCTTATAAAGACATTTTTTATGCTCTCCACCGACTGTATATCAGCAGTTTAAATAAATAAAAATGTTGGTGTTCATTAATTTAACTAAAAAGATCAGGAGACTTGTGCATATAGGTATCGTACTCAAATACTGAATTAGAGATGCTTTTTATTATATTGATGGATGTTAACAGCTTGAACATAATCAAGGCAACATAACTGCTTCAATAAATATTCCAAATGACTGTTATGTAGCTTTGTGATGTGAGCTCCACTCTGCACCACTCTGAACCTGGCACCGAGGATTCAGCTCAACCTGAGCCTTGTTTCACAGCCGTCTTTGAGGAATTCCTGTCATGTTACGTTCACATAAGCAAGGCTTTCACCGGGATTGGACTGATTGGAGTTTAGTCAGCTTAAGGGGCTGGTTGCAAACATCAGATTCCTCCACATTAGCAGCGAGGCACGGTCTGGTGAGTATCACATTTTCACATTTTTGGTTGACAAATTGTATATTAACAAAAGTTTATTATTAAACCATTAAAAACTAGATTATTTAATCTAACTGGCATTTGTCTTTTGTTAATATATGGAACTCTTTATGTTGTTAATCTAAGTGTCAAGCGGTCACATGGAACAGTGTATTCCTGCTTTCTGAACAACAAAGACAAATATGTTTTTTATTAGTGATTAATCTGCAGATTACTTTCTAAATTAACCGATTCATTGTTTGGGCTATAAAACGTCAGGAAATAGGGAACAATGTCTAACCAGGTTTCTTAAAGTCCTAGGTGATGTCTTTAAATGTCTTGTTGTGTTAGTCCAAACTCCAAAGATGTTCAGTTGTATATGATATAAAACAGAAAAGCAGGAAATCTCCGATTAGATAAAGAAATGACCAAAGCATGCATGAGCGCACATGTTTAGCTGTGTAAAGATATAAATAGCCACGCTAAAGTGATCTGACTGATAAGGTAAAAACATCTTAGTATTGTTAAAAGTTCTATGTTTTCTTTGTAGGGGGCCAGTTTAGGGTCATGGTGAGCGTGACCACGGTCCTGATGGCGGTGAGCCTGTTTGTTGCAGAGCTCATCAGCTCATTCACAGACTGGTTCCAGACAAAAACAGCATGGGCCAACCTAGAAGTGCTGGAGGACACAGAACTGAAGACCACTGGAGGCGGTGAGTGCTAAAACAGGAACACAACACAATCTATTACTGTAATTTTGCACTGCAAAGTTACAGATTTTTTATCCAAAATGCCCTTTTGCTCCATTAGAGCTCAACAAGGAAACACTGGGAAACCAAAAAAGAGGGACTGTTGTACTAAAAAACCCTTTGAACTTCTTATAATCACGATAGATTGATACAAACCTGTTGTCTCGCACAATCCAACTTGAGAGTATGTATGATAGCACACAATCCTCCTAGCTGGCCAAAACAGCCAACAGACAAGATAGTTAGTTAATGGACTCCCTCATTATCCCTTCTTGGCCTTTTAATGTTTTTATTTCTATTTAAATTTCCTTTTATTATGTGTTTATTTTTCTCTTTTTCTCAATGTTTTGGATGTTTTATGCTTTGAATTGCCTTATTGCTGAAATGGGCTTCACAAATAAACTTGCCTCATGAAGAAGAATCAGTGAGATTCGATAACGCTCTTTTGTCTCGTTCAGTCCATGAGCGACACAGGGCCAAAACTCTGTGGGAGAAGACCGGAGCTGTGGTCATGGTTGTGCGGCGACCTGGATGATTATTGTGCAGAGAGGTACGGAATAACATGCTTTTATGTGTATCAATAATAAGAACTTTATAGTCACCTAAGTGGTTAACTTTCATCCATGCTGTTGATTATCTCTGACCTTCCCTCTCCAGGAAGCTGCTGAGCTGTCCTCTCTGAAGTCCCAGCTGCAGCATCTTGAAGTCCCTCTATTTGCCGTGGTCAAAGAAAACCGTGGCAAGGAGCTGGACTGCTTCAAGAAGTTCTTCTCTGGGAAGGTCTACGTGGATCAGAAGGTTTGCTTTTAACCATGGCTTTAAGATATTAGGGGAAACATGGAGGGTTACATAATTTAAGACATTAAACTGCTATTATATTATTCTCATAGAGAAATTTCTACGGCCCTCAAGAGAGGTGGATGTTTCTCTCCATGTTCCTGCGTGTTGGCGTGTGGAGGAACCTTTGGCGGGCCTATAGGAGGGGCTTCAGGGGAAACCTAAGAGGTGAAGGACTTGTCCTGGGTGGAGTCTTCGTCATTGGGCCTGGAGATCAGGTAGGCAGTAATTTACAGAAAAAATATTCTCCGACAAGTGTATCTGAAGGTTTTAATGGGTTATGATCGTGTTTTTTCCCTCCTCCCAGGGTATTCTACTGGAGCACCGCGAGAAGGAGTTTGGGGATAAAGTGAATATGCTGGCAGTACTCACAACAGCTCGCAAAATGCAAGACGACATGGCAAGATAGACCTTAAATATGTGAATGAATGGACTGTTTGTTAGTGAGGCGTTATGTAATAATGGTTGCAACATGTTTCCTATTGCATGTCTGTAATCATTAACCCAGGAGTTTTCTCTACACCACAACATAGCCACTAACATGCTGTGCTCCACTCATGTTGTATTTGTAAATTTAATTTAATTCCCCTTTTGCTGATGTGTGTAACAACTATGTGGTTAAAATGTGCCACTTTAACTGTTTATTGACCCACTGTCTGCACTTCTGGTCTTGGTAATGTGATGGTCTTTTGTGTGTTTTAATGAAGATTTGTTTCTAAACTCTGCTGAGAGAACAGCTCTGATGCTCACACCCAGATGTACCACTATTAACAAGACAGTCTTGGCCTGACATGAGGGAGATTGAACCGTTAGAGTGATTAAACACATTTTGTGTTTGCCATGTAATAAAACACTAATGATTACAGAAAGATTATCTACATATGTACCTGTCTGTGTATTTTGTTTTCAATTGTCTTCTTGTTTTATGACGGTTGGCATCCATCTCTGCTTATCCATCATATCGTATAAAAACTGTGTCCATAAGAAAGATAACAGTACCCTGACATGTGCTCTCTCACCCATGCTCAGACATCCTTTCAATGTGAATTTCTGCACCCCTAATTCCCTTTGATTATTCCTCATCATCTCGCTCTGCATCTCATTCCCCCTACAACTCAAAGCTACATGCTCCACTATCTTCTCTCCCTGACATCCCTCACACAAGACCGTCCGGTGTTTCCCTACCTTTACTTAAGTAGCCTACTGTACTTAAGTACACTTTTGAGGTATTAACTTTAGTATTTCCATTAACTTTGGAAAATACTGAAGTTTATGGAAATACTAATACAATAACTACAGAAATATATATAAACTATAGGAGTATATATATATTTATTTTTATATATATATATGGTGGAGCTCATTTTACCATTTATAATACTGTTCTAAAACAAATCATATTTATCACATACTGAAGTAAAGTAACTCAAAAGTAAATTGTATGTGTGTATATATATATATATATATATATATATATATATATATATATATATATATATATATATATATATATATATATATATATATATATATGATGTATGTATATATACTCATAGTACATCTTGATGGTTGTTTGGGTGGAAAGACCTTTAACTTGATAGGGCTGACGATGAGTCTTAGTATATCTTGTATTTCCCGTGTCTTGCTTCTCACAGATTCATGTCAAAGTCATGGGTCAAAGGTCAAATCTGCTACGTCGGCCATCTTGCTCGATTAGTTTCCCTGCACCGTGGATTGATTAGTACGCCTGCGCCGAAATCTGTTGTTTACAAAACGGTCGGTTGAGAGAGACGCTGCTTATCGCTTCATTGGTTCAGGTGAGAGTGCCTTTATTAAAAAAAACGACTCCATTAATTATATATCACAGCGACAGCTTCGGAACAGGTGCACTTGCGTCAGGAAGCTATGCTAGCTCCAGGGCCAGACTGAATGAACCAAGGGCTGAACTCTTTGCTAACTGCTAATTCATTGACCGTTTGCCTTGACACAGCCGTTACTGTCACCGTGACCGTGCCAACAGTAACTAGCCACAGGAACTTTGTAGGACACTGAAAGTATGTATTGATTATGTAATCGTCACCATGGCTTCTCACACATTTAGAAATATCTTAATCCTATTCGGTTAAAATTTAAAGTGTAATATGCATAGCCATTAGGTAATGTCATTGATTACACATTGGTAGTATGAGGATTCATTATCTGCCCTATTTGCTGTCTTCGCGCGGGCTAAAAGGGCAGTTACTGTTTTAGCTATTGTAGTGACTTTACTTCGGCTAGTCTATTGGCAGCAGTGGTGAAAGTAAAATTAGCAAAGTAATTAAAAATGACAAGTTACAAGTAAATGTCCTGTATTCAAAGTTACTGTCATTTAAAACTTTTTTTATTCTATTATACAGAACAAACAGGAAATAGGATATCGCACAACTACACACAGCTGCTAGACTAGGCCTCATATACAAATAATAGCCCATTAATGACATTGAGTTAGGTATGTTGGACAATATTAAAAAGCTTTAAAAGGGCAGCTTTGTTAAGCATTTGATGAATAGAAACTAAATCAACAACTAAGTACAAGTATTACTAATTGGGGTTTGTTAGTGTTTACAGCTGCTCTTACTGCTTGCTCTGCAGACACATCCAAGACATCTAGACTTCCTTGAGTTGCAGGCGTCTGTCTCTATTGGCTGCTGCTGTTATCTTGTTTTTCAGCCTCATGTCTTTCCTGTAGTTACTTGTCAGAGCTCACATTTGTTTGGGTGCTTTACTGTATGAAACTGTATGAGCTTAATCCCAGGAGAATAAGTATTTCTTCGCATTTTGGACATGGAGACAAGTTAGTATATTACCGTCTTACTTTTCAATTGGGTATAGACTAAATGTAGATTTGGTCCTTTTTGAACTTAAAGTCATATTTCTCTTGTGTAATATCTGCAATACTGGTCATGTATAATTCTCAGTGCAGGATGTAGCATACACTGTAAACTGATTTTGATTTTTGTGTTTTCACTGTAATTGATGTGTAACAATATATGTTGTTGATATGCAATAATAGGAAGTTTGTTTGCAAATGGAGAAGTCATACCCCAGTAAGATTATTTAGATAAGAATCACATTTTTTATACTTCATGCTTTTATCGTACTTTCATTTTGAAATCTGCAGGGCGAGTAATACATTCCGATAAAACTTGTTTAATGGTTGGTATGACATTTTATCTGGGCAGTCTTATCATGAATAAAGATTCAAGGTATTTCTCTCTCTTAAATCTGTGAAATCAAATACAGCCTTCTTGAAAGTAGTGCTTTGCAGAAGAGGTGGATTGTATTGTCTCTGAAACGGAAAACACTTGTCTTTCTTTCTTTCAGTGAAATCTTGAGGGTGTTTGTAGTCAGAGGGTCAGACTTTTTCCACGTTCCCGATGCTGGCTCTGTCCAGGCGTCCGACAGCTTTGAGGTGGAGACTGTCCCTGTGCTGCTCTGCCCTCTCTCTGGGGAGCGCTACCATGAGCAGCCAGCCCTCCACCACAGCCAGGCCCCACTTTCTAAGAACCCAGACAGCTCTGTTTCACCAAAGTAAAGCCAAAGCCAGTCCTGACCCAAACAAGCCCGCTTCAGGCAAGGACATATTTCACTGCCTACACAGCCAGCTGTTCCCATAACCCAAATATTCAAGCGTGTTGTAGAAACAAAGCCGTGACCTGTGCACAGTTTTCCCTGCTTTACACCCACTTTGTGCTGGAGTGACAGATCGTCCTGACACTAAAGAGTGTTATGAAAGTAGACATAATAATTTTATAATGTACTGATTTTATTTTTCAAGCTTTTTAAAATGTTTTGGTAAACTAGTGCTACTATTACTTTTTTTTTTTTTAAGCAAAAATGCCCCCCAAAAAACGAACTGCCTTCTGTGAATAGCATCAGCATCCCATCTCCTTAGTAAGTATGTGAGCTTAGTCTCATGGATGAACTTTAGATGAGAGTAAAGTGACACTGATAAATCACTGCGCTCAAAAGACAACATCTGCAAGCTGGGTCTTGTTGTCTTGGCCTCAGGGAGGTCTGAGGTCTGAGTTTTCCTTGAGTAAGACATTTGAGTGAAAGAGGACATGCAGATATACAGTAGAAACACTAGTGTACACATTTAACAGCTCAGCTGCAAAGGCAATGTGAAAGAAAAGGGATGGATCAACGACTAGAATGTAAAAAAATTATTATGTCAAATGACACATTTCTCTACTTGTGTTGTTCCGTTTGTGCTGCAGTGTTGTCCTCTGTTTCTGGGCTGGAGGGGGAGCTGTTCGGGATGGGGATGTGGTCGTTGGGGCTTGGGGCTGTCGGAGCTGCGCTCGCTGGGATCTTGCTGGCCAACACAGATCTGTGTCTGTCAAAAGGTGCACAGGCATCGCTGGAGAACATTGAAGCGGCTGACCTGCGCTCCACCATAGATGGTAAGTAGACTTTCTGATTGGCTGGCTATAATAATGTCTGTTTGTCTTAAACCAGCTGTTAAACCCATTAGGAGGAGAATTAACATTACATCAGCACAGAATCAGCCACTTCCTGCATTGTACATGCTCTGAATGAGGTTTTGTGCAACATTTAATGCAAAGCTGCTTTCTCAAATCTGCCAGTATTACAGATTAGATCACTGTTGAGGTCTTTGTCTGAAGCTACGGTGGAGTTACTGTGTTATTAATGTACATAAATATTTAGCTTTTTCTCCATTTGAAGGCTGCATCTTTTATCTTCCAAACAATGGCTTTATTGAATTCTTGCAGCAGTACAACCCATGACATTCTTGTGCTTTCTTTTTGTCAGAGACAGGTCAGATTGGAGCCTTGTTTTAGAAACATTTTCTTCTTGTTTTGTCTGCAGAGGACAACGTCATCAAAGCAAAGAGCCTGTGGGACAAGAACGGGGCTGTGGTCATAGCCGTACGACGACCTGGATGATTTTTGTGCAGAGAGGTGATGCAAAATGTTTCTGAATTACAGAGCAGAGGGTGTTACATGAAGTTGAAACCTATACAGTGCACGTGAGTAATATTTCCCCTGATGGTATAATCTCTCTTTCTGTGTAGGAGGCCTCTGAGCTGTCCTCTCTGAAGCCCCAGCTGGAAGAGCTCGGGGTCCCTCTGGTCGCTGTCGTGAAGGAGAACGTCGGCACAGAGATCCAGGACTTCAGACTGCACTTCGCTGGGGACATCTACATAGATGAACAGGTTCGAAGCATGCACACTCCTGTCAGCGTGTCTAAGCAGTTAAAACAATCTCATTCCTTGACAGAAAAAGACTAGGACCCCTGCAGCACACACTGGTAATGTCGACCCGTCCAAACCTGTTACTTGACGGTTTCTCTTGATCTTTTATGGGGAATAGGCTTTTAATCATTAGTTATTGCTGGATAAGTGAGTCACATATGTTGAGAACTAGATATTGATCCTTCTGTTACTGCATTCATGCAGTAACAGAAGGATCCGAGGGGAAACTTGAGAGTTGACAAATGAGGTGAGAAAGCAATTTTGGCAAGGAAATACATTCTTCACATTACTGGAAATCCTTGTGAGATGTAAACCTTGATTAGGCTGACTAAAACTAAACGGTGTGATTGCAGAAAAGCTTCTACGGCCCACTGCAGAGGAAGATGGGTGGTCTGGGGTTCATTCGCCTCGGGGTGTGGCAGAACTTCATGCGGGCCTGGAGGTCCGGTTACCAGGGCAACATGCACGGCGAGGGCTTCATCCTGGGGGGAGTGTTTGTCATCGGAGCAGGAGACCAGGTGAGCGTAGCAAACATCTGGACTGCACAAGCAGATGTGGCTGAATAGAGCTTGATGAAACTGTGTTTTAACGGCATGTTGTTTTTGCAGGGGATTCTCCTGGAACACCGTGAGAAGGAGTTTGGCAATAAAGTAGAGATTGCAGATGTTTTAGAGGCTGTTAAGAAAATTGTGGCAGGTAAATAATATATATACATGTTTTGCTAAATCAAATGGCATTTAACAAAGGTACACTGTATTTAGATCAAAACTAGAATTACACTACAATTAAACATTGATATTATGATGACTGACTATGAAGTCTGTTTGCGTTGTCTAATATACCTCTGTGTTTTGCACATTAATTTACCGTTGGTTACGAAAGTGGATCTGTGAAATGCAGGACGGAGCCAATATTATCAGAGGATCACTGATTATTCCTGTTTAAGACTAGAAGAAGTTAGGGTTTTTGAGACGGGTATTAAAAACGGGTAATTAAAGGCAGCACTTTCATTTCAGGTACATCAACCATTACATTTAAAGCCACTTGAAAGCGGCCTTTTAGAGAACCACATGAATCAATCTAAAGTCTCTATTACACATCTGATGAATTATTCTATTAGCTGTCTGTTATGTGTTATCTTAGTTTTCTTTTCTCCTAGTCAGGCACCTCAATGGGCCTCCAACATGGCGGACGAGTGTGTGTGCAGCCTGTGTGTGTGATAATGACAACTTGAATCCAAACTCAACATTGAGAGGAGCAGGTTTGATGCTCAAACACGTACAGGCTTAGCCACTGTCGCCATGTTGAGTGTTTGTAGGTGAAAATAAAAGTAAAAAATAAAGAACCTCATCACCATCACTGTGCTCCTGTGTGTTTATTATTTTAAGATTTCAACTGTATGTTGGGGCAACAATAGATTCTACCAACTCTAGTTGATGTCTTTGTATTTCCAGCACAAATATTTTAGACAGAGCATTCTGGATTCTGATTGGCTGGCTGGTGTATATTCATTTTTAGTAACTGGACTGTATAACCGGATGTTTGCTGTTTTAAATTAGTACGCTAGTATTTAGGTTCTCTGCGTCCTCCATTATAATCATGGTACATACAATTTGTTTGGTTTTCTTCAGATGGTAAAACATGCATTTTAAATCATTTGACTAGACTAAAGATTATTCTGATTTTAAGTGTTTCAAAAATAATTAAAACCTTCATGAGACAGAATTCAGAGTTGGTCCCGTTTGTGTCCGATTCATGAACATAGCAAATCCATTAAAAGTTCAATTACACACTCCATTTTCCCTTAAATTAGATCAATAATCCAAAGGTTTATTAATCAAATCCTGTTTCTTTGCCAGTAGCTAAAACTAGTTTGTATTGTCAACACATTTTTCTGGTAAATAAATGTGACAGTTATTTCAACCATGAATCTATTATAGCCATAGAGAGAATATCCTGAAAGCTTGGGATGGATCTAAACATGTCAGTAACAATTCTCCAGTTATCACATTTAAATCACTCATCCTGGGAATTATTTTATCCTCCGAAATCTGAATATTTCCTTGGTTGGGGGTGCGTGTGTGTGCAAAACATACTGTAACAACTCATGACACAGTTTAATCTCAACTTTATCTGATTGATCTGATCTCTACTTTCCCAGTTGTTGAAGAAACAAACCTTATCAGATCAGAACTGTGGTTTTCTCCTCACAAGCAGGACAACTATATTAAAAAAAACATTTAAAATATACAATATTTAATAACGTCAAATTAAGCAGACATATTTTGACTTTCACGTTACATATTTTATTCTATTGTTCTGAGTAAAATACATTCCACATCACGGAAATATATTTCAACACAATACAAAATAGAGGGAGAAAACACTGTGCACCAGGACTACATGTGTGTACGTCGCATGTACTTGACACAACCAAAACATTCATGAAGTGTAACAATGGATTGTCTTTACATTTGTGCCTTCAGTTTGCAAATATTTGACATTTTCTTCATGGCATGTACAACTAAAGTTATAAATGAGCAGGTTTTCAACCAGAACGCCAAAAATTCATGTTTATGAGATTTTATTGTAATGTTAGTCAAATTGATTTATAGCTTCACTCTGTGTTAATGATGCTTTTCAATGTTCTTGAATCATTTGGTGTGCTGTTGAGTCACACCGACAGTTGAGGACCATTTCTGAATACAAAACAAAACAGCTGAAAACATGTCTTTGCATGAGAAAAGCCCGGCGAAAGGTCCGCACGTTAAAGCTGAAACGAAAACTTTAAAAGCTACACACTTCACTCTCATCTTTGGCTAGATCTATTGGTGCGACATGTTACGGTGGAACAGTGCAGTCACAAGCGGAGATACATGTTCACAAATGCATTTAAATTCCGACTGAAACCCTCCAGTTTTGTTCTTGACACTTTTGCGCCATAACTCCAAGAGAAGAAAAAACACAAAATAAAAATAAAAGCAGAAGCTAAAGCTACTTGGTTACGAGCAAAGAAAGCTGCCAGACAATGAATGAATGACTAATAAGCAGTAACCATAGTTCACTCACCATCATCCAGCACCATAAACAAATACAATCTTCAATGTTTAAAATGCTCCTTTAAATAGCAACACAGATCCAACTAAGCACCTACAGCAGCACAGCAGCACAGCAAAGGTTATATAGTGCAGGTTCACCCTCTGTAGGAAAACACCCCAAACACAACACACAACTATGTCTTAATGATGCAGCCATGGTATCAACTATTGGAATACAGTAGTGATGCTAACGCCGAAACACCGTCCTGCAGTGCATGTGATCATGTCTCAGTGTTACAGAAACAGAAGCTTTCGTCTGGGGGTCAAGTGTTTGTATGGAAATATGAATGACAATGGAGCATAAAAGTTGAAAGAAGAGTTTCATTCCAAAATGAGTGGGGAGTCATATCATAGTACGCATTTATAAAATGATCTGATAGCACTTTGGGATTAAACTCTCTCACATAAACACAATCATTGTGTATTTCTGTAGTTATGAGTTGTGCAGTTGCTACAGTCCCAACAATCAGTTTACTTTAGTCAGAAACTGACTACAGATGCTTGATGGAGGTGTGAACACGCTCTGTACAATCTTACTGTTGGGTTTAGTTTTCTTTGACCAACATTATACAAAACGTCCCTTTACACAAACATTGAATCATAGTTGGTAATCTATGACTGTGTATCAAATTAAATCCCACCCGAAGACCGCCTCCTCTAATCTGAGGACTCATTAGCCCTAAAAAAAAAAAAAAGGTGCACTCGCTCAAAGTCAGTCGCAGCAAACTCCTCAGTGCGCCTGCAATACAAGCAGCTCAAATTGTTTTCCGTTGCATATGTGGGGGCCTTCTGGTGGATTCACTGACAGAGGCTCACCTTGAAGTTAAAATCTCTAAAATTCCTCATGCATATGTGCTCCATATATTGTACATCATATATATATATTTATAAGTATATCCAAGAAAAATATATATTCTTGCATAATCCAGACAGATGACACTGGGATCATTTCATCTGATATGTCCTCACGTACACCGTCATCACTGTCTAACCACACTGGACAGTCATGTGTTCGGCCAACTCAGCAGAGAAGCTCAAAGTCAGTTAAACTGTCGAACGAAGCAACAACAACCAGTGTGCACAGTTACCCACTGCCCTGTAATAAGCATTTAGTATTTTTGATTTTGTCACGCAACAATAGCTACTTCCATTTGGTACAATGGGACATCAACAGCTCTGGTGAGAACGGCAGTTTTGCAGATGGCTAGCTCGCCGTTGCACATAAAAACCCTGCGACTCCGACTTCAATTGAGAGTTTTGACTTCTTCTTTTAACCCGCTCACACAATCTTTCGGTTCAAGTGCGGATATTAAAACCAACTAAATCTGAGTTACAAAGTTCTCACATGAAAACAGCAACACATCCACCTTTTGCACGTGACTGTTTAAAACACAGAAAGGGCAACACTCACATCATATCATCTTAGCAACAACACGGAGACACACAACAAAGTCCTCCACCTGACAACCACCAAACAAGCACTACACTAATCAAATATTTCAATATTATGCCACAAAAGATAGCAACAGAAGTAGTTTGTTTATATATATATAAACAAACTATATATATATATAAAAAATCAATATATATATATATATATATATATATATATATATATATATATATATATATATATATATATATATATATAAAAGTATAAGTAAGGGGTATAAGTACACTTAAAGGAGAGTTGAATAGAGTAAGCTGCACCGGGTAACAATGAGTACAACAAAAGAGAAACGTATTCATCAACGGCTGAACTATTAAGAGACTATTCTGAGCTAATCAACGCTGGTTTTTCCAGTACTACAAGAACTACAAGATGGAAATTACTTGGTGGCAAGAATAGTCATAGTATCACTTAATATATAACTTCAAAACGGATTATCGCAACACTGACTAGGAAAGAAATGGAAAGAGGATATCTAAATGAAGGGAGACACAAGGCAAAACATTGATGTTTTGACATTCAGAAGCAATTACAAGTGGCGTGACTTACAAGCCTCCATTATAAACTTGAGTTACGAATAATTTACCCGAGGACTTAAAACTTGCGCGGACCTGTATGCAACATGAAATATTGGTGAGTGAAACACAAAGCAGTGACTTCATGAACTGCCACCCTATAGGCAGTTTTGACCAAAGGAAGACAGGAAACACACCACGATAAAAAAAAATATATCTGTTCAGTTTTTCCTTTCTAAGGAGTGCCATGTTTGTACAGAGAGAACCGTCAGTGAGTTTCCTTCTTAAAGTGTTATTGTTTTCCCTTCAGTTCATTCTGACCAATAGACTCCCTAACCCTCCACTGTTACACTTGGAGCAGCTCTGTGCAGTTACATTTTTCATTTATTTAAATGGAGCAGGACCCACGACAAGAACAACCAAAAAGAAGCATAAATACATTTTGTTCCCCCCCCCCTACTTGTGCCCACAGGACAACATATGTGTGTGTACATGTGTGAGTGTCTGCATGTCTTGTGTGTGTGGAGATGTGTTGGCGGGTCCTACAGGCCCTTGTTGAAGAAGACGGTGGTGGTGTTGGGACTGTTCTGTCGTATCCTCTCCTGCAGATCTGCTTCCAGCCCGCTCACACTCATAGAGCTACAAAGAGATGGTTGAGCACCATTAAAACGCTGCTACACTTTAGGCAAGACTGCATGAACAAGTATAACCTCCTTTTCCTCCCCAGAGAGAGAGATGTGGCTGCTCACCTTTTCTGTGGGAAGAGGGCGCAGCACAGAGGAGTTGCAAACACCAGGCTGTAAACCAGACACAGAGAGTAGGTTTTTAGGCGGTGTGACTCATTCCTTTTTTTAAGTACAGATAATAGAGTCCATTAAAAGTGACACCATAGATACTACTGCGTGTCTTACTTACCATAGACCGACGAGCCCAACCTGGATTGGAGCGTTTAGAATTGGGAACCGCTACAAGGAGACAAAGTCAGAGAAGGTTATTACTGCAGTCAATCAGGCAGACCAGGTGGATATTTGACATGTTTGTCTGCATGTCCATAAAGAATTCAAAGTAACTTGTGGAATGTGACGGGACATCAGCAGACCCTGTAAATCCACCGACAACAGTATGGCAGTCATGCATGCAGCCTGCCTACCTTCATGAAAGCTTTCTTCTCCAGAGCATTCATTATAACCGGGGGAATGGCTGTAGAAAAAGAAAACAGGTTTCATGAAAGGAAATCTCACAGGTTAGTATTCGTTATTACATTTTAGTTATTTTTGCCGGTCATTTATTCACAATACAAAACATTGACCGTGCAGTTGTGAAAATGGTTAAATATTTCTAAATGATTATATAAAAAATGAAACATTATATTCTCTCACCGAAAACAAAAACAAAAGATGTAGTCTGAAGCCTGAGCTTAATACTTTATAATTAACAAAACATTACCTTAAATCTACTCAAAATAGCAGTGAAACAAATAAAACCAAATAGTATAATAAATAATAATGCTTTAGTATGCGTCTAACAGTGAAATCATTTAATTTCTCATGCCATCCACTACTGTATGGTTTTACATCCACAAATACAGTAATAGAAAACCTAGAGTAGAAAAACAGTAGATATAATGTTGACATTACCCATTGCTGGCACTGCCATGCCGATCCTTGACACTACCACCTGCACAATGGCCTGCTTGGCAGCATTGGGGGACTCTCCTAACCGGTTTCCGTTCTCATCCATCACAGGGATACCGTACTTCAACTCCCTGGAAGAAAACAGAAGTCATGTAGAGCAGCCGTCACAGTTCCTAAAAGCGCCTGACCTGAGTGACCAAAGCAGAGGTCTTTGGCTTGTACTTTGAAGAGCTCACCTCTGCCTCATGAAGGGAATGTTGATACAGTTAGCAGCAGCAACAGCAGCAAAGGGGACAAACCGGCTGACGATCGGAGGGAGACGCTGAAGAGATGCAGAATCAGAAACAAATTCAGAAAACAAATCTCCGCACTAATATAAACTACTTTGTTTTATTTCATCTGTTCATTCACTTGAGCTACGGGCATTACCGAAGCTAGAGCCTTGAATCCCAGGGCAGTGACCACAGCTCCAGTAGTAGCACTGGCGTAGGCCACACCAAGTTGACTGTGAAGAGACAGATTAGACGCATATTACATCATGTCACGCAACATAAATAGCTGACTTCTGCTACAGTACATGAAGTCTGTGTCTCTGGCTGAGAATCTATCAACACTAAAGTGACACATTTAAAGTACGTGTGCAAATGCATGCTATGGGTGAATATGCAAAGGTTAAAAAACAAGAACATCCTCACAAAAATGATAATACAGAGGAAGATATTATAACATGTATCCTTAATACATGAATGTGCATGTCCTAAAGGGCAACACACTATTCTTCATACATGCATGCATTTGATGCATCTCTGCACCGTCTGAAGGATGACAAAATTAAAAAAAAGAGTATGCACAGCCACGTTGACCTGACATCAACCGGGACGGGAGCATATAACCTATGTCAGCATGGGCGCATGGTGACATGGGGCTGAACATGCTTAACAGCGGAACATAATACCGCTGCGAGGGAAGCGGAGAGGACAGCAGCTCCCACAGCCTCCTTATAGACACTAGTTTAGAGGAAGGACAGGAATGATCTAGAGTGGATGTGAAGTGAGAGAAGTCCTCCCTACTTCACGGTCATGGCGGCATCTCCACTGCGGTTGGTGTAGTTGACGACAGCGTTGAAGGACTGGTTAACCCACTGCCAGAACACCACTGCTGGTGTAGTCCTGTAAACACGAGGGGACAACCACAGTGTTTGAGGAAGTGAGATTTTGCAGAGTGTACACTTTCAGGAACTGCAGTGAAAGAGTAGGGTGCCACAGTAGAGCATGAAAAATACTAGATTAGACGTTTGTGTGCGCTGTTCTCCTGACCTGTCTCCACTGTAGAAAGAGTCTGGGATATTTGTTGTATTAAGCTCACTGCATGTGCACTCAATCATTACTTATTTCACACTGCAACATTATGAGTCAACCCAACAGTTTGGAGCTGGGATGCATAGGCTGAAGAGATGTGTTGATAGAGCATTGCAAACTACAAAAACACTAGCTAGAGATGTTTTTCTTTTTTCTGCTGCTTGTTAGGTTGTGTCCGACGAGTCAAGACAAGTCACACATTAACAAATGAAACATACGGCATTTATACTTTGTCCCTTTAGGATTTGGTCTTTAGAATCACTCGGTACAGATAAACCTACAAGTCTTTTGCACATTCTTCGATGAACAATCTGTCTTGCCTTATCTTTAAAGCCACCATGTGTAGAATTTCAAAATTCAAACGTTGGCGCCCTCAAGTGGTAGTATGCAAGAATGACACCCTGGTAGATAACTGCCAACCCATTGATACAGAAGTAATAACCTTCTGATGATGTAAAATCTGGAGGTTCAAACTGTTCAATATTAAATAAGTTCATAAGACATCATGAAATGAAAAATAAATACAGAAAAAATATACAGCATTACCAATGCATTTGTGAAATAATGCAACACATTTTATTTATCACTCTCACTATTATCAGATTCATCCTGCTTGTCTTTGTAAAAACAGGGTTTATTGCAGGTTATTTTCATCACATTTCAGCAGCTTTTATTAGAAAATGTCTCTTTTCTCTTTTTAATCTGTCTCTCCAGACAAACAGAGCCAAGCTGTTATGTGATTGGCTGTTGCTTTAGTCTGACTGAAACTGAATAAAAACACTTTTCAAAATCTGTAGTCAGCTGATTTTCACTTGCTAAATATCTCAAACTATTACACTGATTAACACATTTATGAATTGGAATTAATCTTTTTGTTGTTAATCAATGTGTTGTTTCATCACATGACTTATCTGTCCTCTCAGCTGTCCAATGATTTATCAGTATTCAGCAGTGAGGGATATTATTTATTCTTTAAGAGGATTTTCACTCAGTTCCGGGATTAAAATCTCTATTTTTGTGCAGCGCTGCATTAGGGTTACATTTGAATCACATGCATAATATTAGTCTATTTAAATTTTTCTAGTTTATTTGGTGAAGCCATTTTCAGTTTTTTTTTAGAATACAATAAATCATGTATTGAGACCTCTGCTATACCTGTAGAAGGTGAGCATGGAGCCTGTGATGGACATGTTCATTGGCACCTGAGCGGACATCCGGCCAATCACAAACATCTTCTCCCCTGTGTCGGGGTGGAAGGCGGAGTCGTAGATGTACTTGGCTCTCCAGAGCTCATCCTCCGTCAGGCCAGGCTTCACGATCCCGCCTCTGGAGAAGTCAAAACAGTGAAGGCATTTAGTCTTTTCCACATACTTAAAAAAGCAGCCGTTCTTTTTGTTTTGCATTGGAACACAAATTTGCATTTTAAGATGAACAAAACATGCATTCCCCAGAATCAAATAGTTTAATGCTTCATTCATAACGTTGACATTCAAATCCTAGATCAACATTTGAAACACTTATATTATTAGTATAAATACTATTTGTAGAATTATGTTCCAGTGGTGGCTGAGAAGGATTGTTAGCATCGCACTGTTTCACTCCACAAAAATCAATTGTATTGGATTGTATTATAGCAGAAAATAAGCTCTGTGGCAAAAACTCAAAAAATCGGCAGAAATAAAAAGCTACCGTTGGGCTATAAATAAACTCCACTACGGTCACATGACTCACGTCACCACCACTAAGCTAAAGGCGGATTTGTGTTCAGAGTGATGACGTGCAGTAGTCTCATTTATCCACTTTAAGACACGTAAAAGCTTCAAAATGATTAGATTGATGCTGTCCCTTTAGGGAAAGGATGTTTCTCCCATTGACATCTCCATTTCTGTGTAAATGGCAAAACTAGCAACATCATTACCTGGTCACAATTCTTATTTCTATTCATGCCTCAGCTCCACTACAACCTCCCTAACATTATAAGTTATACTCCTACTCTATCATTTTATCTCCTGGCCCATCTACCTGTAGTTCTCCATAACCACTTTGGCGTCGTCCAGAGTCTGCGAGGACAGCAGGACGTTCCTGGGATCTGTGACCATGAAGAAGTGCTTGGCGCGCCCCATAAATGAGCCTTGGTCCCATCTTGGCTCCTTGATGTTTATGTTGAGGGGCAGCTCTTCAGACATCCTGGCTTTCTATAAAAACAGACATATTAAGTAGTATTCACACAAATCTATAGTGGATTCACATGTAAATCCAAGTGGAGAGTATTTCAGAGGATCAATGGATGAGATGCAGAGTTTCCAGTTATGTGCTGTGTACGATACTTTACTTTGAGAAATATGTCCCTATTTAGGTATGCAGATTTGGATGTGTGACCACCGCCCGCTTGATTGGCTGCAGCGACACCTCTTCCTCCCACCTTGATGAAGACCGGCTGTGATTGGTGTGCACCTGTTCCGGCTCTCCAATCCGAGGCGCGCTGGAGAGACCGGTGACTACAAATGCCAAGCCAGCTCGACAGTCGGGGCTGCTGGTGTGGTCAGCCGCATGCCTCGTACTTGTGTGTGTGGATACTAGAGTATCGTATATTGTTGGTTGAAATTCTGTGTACTGTATCCTAGGTGTTGGAACTAGTTTTATCTTTGGCTCGTTAATTGATGAGAAGTTTGCAGCGTTTTCTGTTAGACTTTAGGGTGCCCCGGCGCTGTTTTTTTGTGTTTTGTTATCAAGTTTTCACCCCGAGTTTGTTTTGTTAGTTTGATGCCTTATTTGCTCTTGTGTTAAGAGCCCTCCTTTTGTTCTAAAAGCAATTGTCTGTCAAATTGTCCACCATATTTAATAAATATATCTTATTTTGCCATCAACATCTGGTGTATGTTACTCCCTTGTCCCTTGCCGAGCCGGGGTCGTAACATGGGCTTATTGTCAGGTTGTAGGCTCTTTTGAAAGCATGTACCAAGTTGAGGCTTATCTCAAACATACTGTAACAGATGTGACTGTGAGTTCAAGATAAAAAGGGACTACACTCAACAAACTCTGCTTGACATATAGGTCAGCACTTATGGTGTCTGTGTCTGTTGAACAAACCACCATTTAGAACAACAACTAGCAATGATTTCCATTATCAAGATTAATCTACACATCTTCACCTAAAGCTCAGGATGACTAAAGCTGCAACTATGAGTCGAATAATCAGTTTCAGCTCCACCTTTGTACTGTCCACAGGAGACACTAAACTATTACAGAAATGTATGGTATGAGTCATTTAGCAGCAGCCCTAAAGCGCTTATGCCATATCCACCTCTTAACATCTGAAAACATTATATTACAGAACTATTTTCTTTATCCATTTTGCAGTTTTATAATAGATAACAGTCGGGGAGGATTCAAAGACACAAGCGTTGAGTGTGTTGCTGAACACAGTTGTGATTGGTTTGATCCGTTCAAACCTCCCTAACCTCAGAGTCAAACCGTCCAACGACAGACTGATGTATTGAGTCACATTGTAAGTAGCTGATCAAAGAAATTGCGTGACACATCGTTGACAGATGGGATTGGGGGAATCACGACACGCAGCCAGTTGCAGGCAAGCTAGCAAGCTAGCTGATAATACCTTTGAAACACACACACACTGGAGTACAGAAATACTCAAACAGGACTATAAAACCAAGTTAAATTCCTACGAGATCAAAAGTTACGTTATACAGACAAAACACGGCTCTTTCACCCCATCAAAACAAACCACTTCAGTGCTTTCTTGGTAAACTAACGTCAAGCTAGCCAGGTAGTTTACAAGCTAACTCAGATGCTAACACTTCAGTGAGCGTTGAAAGGGCATATATAGAGGCAAAGTAAACGTTGACTAAGTCGTATTATGATTTAGATTTCTTAATGATGTGAATACAGTCGGCACTGAAACGTACCTGGTTTGCTGTCTTTGTTTTTCGAAAATGTATGACCTCTCAATATCACAGCACCACCGGGTGGACCTGTGCTGCCTTCTCGTACATTTAGAAGTAACGTTAAACACAACCTCAGCGCAAATGTCAGGTAAATAGAAAAAGTACATTATTTTCTGTTCTACCCAACTCAACTACATTTAATCTATATCCCATACAATATAATACTGTACTATGTTATATATATGTTATACTGTTTTGTTAAATCACAATGTATACTATTAAACTACTTTCTATTATTTCTATATACTTTCTAACACTAAGTATCATTACTTAATTATATAATTAGTCTGATGTAAGCTATGACTTGGCTGCTATTAATCATACCGCTGTCACTTTTGCCCTGTAATTTGTTAACTGCAATTGTACCTTAAAGGATTAGATGTGAAAAATGAAATTGTTTGATTGATAGTTTCTACTTTTACTTTATTCTTTATTAGTTTTATACACCTCTTTATTTTACTTACTCTATTTGTCTGTACTATTTCTGCTGCAACGAAGGCTTATCTTATCCGATCTTATCTTATGTTATCTTATCTTCTCTTATTAGGATACACTTCACTCTGTTTCTGCACAATGTTTGTTAAACAAAATCTGAAAAAAACGATCAAACACCGTCATACCAGTCCCATAGAAGTTAAGTTCCGGAAATCAGATCTTTGTATAGGACTTTGAAAGCAGCACCGTCCAGTGAAATACCGGGGGCGGTGTCTCATCATGGAGGACATGAGTAGTTGGAAACCCCTGTACGTGGGTGGGTAGACACATGATTGGTTAAAAAACAGCTGACTGCCTCAAAGTTGTTTTATACCTTAGAAAGTCTAAACGTTGTCAGTGACTCCAGAATAAATCATATTCATGTATTAAATACGACAAAACCTGGACTAATTATGTTTAACCACGTTATGAAAATATCTATGGGGATATGTGTAATGTAGGTCACAGCATGCAGCTACTTTAAATGCTATCCTCCCATTCTAATAGACATTGTTACTTTAATTAGAATGTGTTGTATGTATCAATACAAATGTGCGTTTTGTTTTCTTATAGGTTTTTACAAGATACATGGTCATGGTGAGAAATAAGCATTGACAAAATATGCTGCCAAACATCAGGTCTCTGTAGCATTTTAATTATTATTTTCGTCATGTATATTTTGGTTGTACTATAGTATCTTTTTTGTAAAACTGTTCTGATATAGTTATTGACACAGTTATTTGTGTATAACTACGACTGCTATTTCTCACTCTCAAGCTGTGGTGTCTTATTGATGTACATTAATTATATTAATAAAGTTGTTTATGTCCAACTAAAACACTGTGATGAATGTGATCTTTAATCATTGGAGAAATTAGATGTATTAAATGTATTAACAAATCAACCACACCAACAGATGACAACATTTTTTAGCAAAGCTCCTACAAAAACCACATGTTCAATGTCAAGGTTTTCCTGTTCCTGTCCAGTAGATTGACTGTTATTAATATGATAAATACCCGAGAGACAATACAGAGAGTGGGATTTGCATAATGTTGTGATATGACACATCTGACCACCGGGTGGGGTTGTTTACCCACCTCACAGGCACGGTGAAGGATTTCTCGACATACACCTCTCTGCAGTTTTACTGGGAAAACATTGACTTAATAATGAACACATTTATAACATGAGGGAAAACTGACATAGACTTGAGGCAGTGCTATTGTATTATAAGTGCATTTAGAGTACCTAATCATCATTTGTCCAGCGCTAATGGCTTCACAGCTGCAGGGGCTTATGCAAAGGGATTACACCTGATAAAACAATACATGTCACCTGGAGAACAACCGAGGTGGCACTAATACTCCCGAGGTGTCCGATAATAATGCGTCAGCGAGGCGGACCAGTGAGCTCCTCCGGGACAACATGGACACACACACAGCAGGTAAAGATCTCGTACTTTGTTCACTTAAGTTTAAACGCAATGCCACGATGTAACAATTGTTTCCCGGGCGTTATGTAACGTTTCACGGTTCAAGGTATTAACAGGAACGCGTTTAGATCTTAAAGTTTACCGACACCGCTCGGAACAATGTCACAAAGTAGTTCAGAAGTTTAGTTAGTTAGGCATAGATGATAGTTAATTGTCAAAACTAGTCCACTTTACTGTCTCTTGATAGCTGTCCATGGTGCTTATTGATTGGAAAACACGTAAAGTAACTTCAATGTAAGGAAATATATTGTATTTTATTCTATTACTTTCAAGGTCCCGGGTCAAAGGTCATTAATGTATCATAATTAGTTCATCCCATCTGGAACTTCTGAGCCACATTACTCATCACAGCATATTCTCCTCACAACAGATATCCATTTAATTAAACATGACCCAAGGGGAATCACTATGCACTGCTGACTTCTCTGCAGACAGGCCGGCAGCCTCTCAGCTGAAGCAGGGAGAAACAGGCACCATGGGCTCTATCGAGGACGATTCAGAGGCTGCAAAGGAAACTATTGGAATATACCAACATCTTTAACCTACAAAGAAAAGTCCACAGTTCAAACATGGAGATCTACTTTTTTGCCTACTTTGTCTACTAATTTTTTCTCCTGGACATTTTCTAATTTGGATCTTTGCTTAACGTCAGAAACTGTTATTAATGAAGATCAGGGATGTTATCTACATATTTGTAAGTTGCATGCTCCAGTGGGGACCAACTCCAGTATCTTATCATCTACTTTGTATCAGCAAGTGCAAAAATAAGTCCAGTACCCCACCAACTTTGTACCCTAAATCCCGGGCTGCACCTCTCGCACAGACTCCAGATATCCTCCTGTCTGGATGACTAAGGGAAGAATTGCCAGACACGTAGCATGGCTCGCTCCTCTCACTCCTCTGGCTGCAGGGAGATGACAAACGGAGGAGGGCACTCCCAATTTAACCATGGAGGCCACACCGGGGGTTCCCACAGCACCACGCGCTACAAGCTGAAGAAACAGCATCGCCGCAGACGCAGGTCCTCCTCCCCGATGGGCAGGGTCATTCTCATCAACGCACCTGTTGATGGTGAGTTCACAGTGCACATGGGAGAAGTGAGCTTTTAGGGCTTTCTGTCAGAGCTCTGCTTAGGTTTAGGCAACAACGCTACTTGGTTAGCTTTAGGAAAAGATCATAGTTTGGGTTAAAATAGGCCTTTTGTTTGGCAGAAAGCCCTGAAGGTTGTCTTCCTCATGTGTGTTCACAGTCCTCCGTTACCTTGGTGACATATACAGTGCCCCTGGGTGCAGAGTCACATGACCGTCCTTTAGTCATAAGTCCAAGTTTAGATTTCAGTTTAGTGCGAGCCATTATATTATTAATATTGCAATATACTGTAGATACTAGAGATGAAATTATTAATTGTTTAGTCATTCAACAGAGAATTACCCAGCAACAATTTAGATTTGGTCAATTATTTGTATCATTTCGATGATCCGACCAAACAAGCACTTTGAGGACTTTACTTTTGGCTCTGGGAACTTGGGATGAACATTTGTCTCTATTTTCTGACATTTTATTGACGCACAACTCATCAATGAATTGAGAAAATAATTGGCAGATTAATCGATAATCGTTATTTGCAGACCTAGTAGATACCACACAGGTACACGTTAATATCTCAGTTATTCATGGTTATAAAATGTCTCACTATATGGAGGTGAAATGTATCAATAGTTCTAGGTTTGAGGATTTGACATGAAGTTGGTAAAATGTGTAGACATAACACAACATTTGTTATATTGTTTTTAATTCAGTTTTGAAATTTCAAACCTGACTTCCTTTTTTTGTTTTGCAGGAGGGGAGGACAGTGAAGACATTCACACATTGACAGTAGATAAGAGCCCAGATGGCCGTCTTGGGTTCAGTGTCCGCGGGGGCTCTGAACATGGACTCGGCATATTTGTCAGCAAGGTGGAGGATGACAGCTCTGCAGGTTAGGAGGAACTGTGTGTGTGTGTGTGTGTGTGTGTGTGTGTGTGTGTGTGTGTGTGTGTGTGTGTGTGTGTGTGTGTGTGTCTGTCTCTGTGAATGTGTTTCCCACAGTGACGGCAAGCTTATTTACAGTCTGCTCACCTCTGTGCATGGGGTCTTCTGTTTCCATGTGGCATTTACTTTTGTGTATCATGCTGAGTTCCACCTGTGTCTGCAGAGCAGGCTGGGCTGACTGTGGGCGATAAGCTGGTGGAGGTGAACGGGGTCAGCCTGGAGAGCATCACCATGAGCAGCGCCGTGAAGGTCCTGACAGGCAACAACAGGCTGCGGATGGTGTTGAGACGGGTGGGCAAGATCCCCGGCATCCGCTACTCCAAGGAGAAGACCACATGGTGAGGCCAAACAGCTCCGAGGTGCTGCTCAGTACATGATATGATATCTTATCTAATATACAATTAAATATTTACACAACATAGTTAATTTAACAGCTTTACCAAACAGTAACTGAATATTCTCACTGTACTTTGTTGTATTGTTATGTAAAGTACAGACTACAACCTTGTTGTTACCACCACTGACCTTAGCACGGCCCTTGTTTTGTGAAGTCTTATCACTTGACTGTAGCTCACACTGGTTATCTTTCTTTTGGGATATACTGTATCTTGGTTTCATGTGGCAGCAGTGGATGGATTACCGCTGTGACCTTTATGGCTATTTGATTAACCAATACTGACAGGCCTGACTGCAGTCGAGAAAGAGAAGAAACAGTGTACGTGAATGTTTTCATACATATCATCTTTTGCACATGTGTGCTTTGTGTGTGTAGGGTGGATCTGATTCACCGGCGGATGGTGGTGGAGGAGAGCGGTCGAACACCCTCAGAGGCCAGTTCAGACAGCGCTCTCCGCAGGATCGTGCATCTCTTCACCACATCAGATGACTACTGCCTGGGCTTCAACATCAGAGGAGGCAAAGAGTTTGGACTAGGAATCTATGTTTCTAAGTATGAACCAAGTGTGATTTGAAAACCAACAATGAAACTGCTTTGATGAACTTATAATGTGAATAAGACACATGCATCTAGTAAATGTAAAATAATTTAAGTACTTCAAAAGGAAATATACAGAGTAGAACATAGAATACACGTGATTAATGTGATATAAGAAGTCAAGTTTAACCTGTAACCTATACTGTAAAGGCCCACAGTTTAGTCACTGCTCAGAATTAATATGTGTGTGTGTGTGTGTGTGTGTGTGTGTGTGTGTGTGTGTGTGTGTGTGTGTGTGTGTGTGTGTGTGTGTGTGTGTGTGTGTGTGTGTGTGTGTGTGTGTGTGTGTGTGTGTGTGTCTTTATGCATTTGCTCTTCAGGTTGGACCCAGGTGGGCTTGCAGAACAGCATGGCATCAAAATGGGCGATCAAATCCTTGTAGCCAACGGGATCAGCTTTGATGACATCACCCATAGCAATGCAGTCGAGGTCTTGAAGAGCCACACCCATGTCATGTTGACAATCAGGGTGAGAGACAATTTCACAGATAAACTTGAGGTCACATTTAAAGCAGCTAAAGTAACCAACACGACTCTAAATTAATGCTGTTGTTGTTCCATCACATCAACTATATACGGTGATAATACGTCAATGCTCTGTTAACAGCTTCTTCTCCTCAAATGTCCAAAAGTTCAAAGATTTAGGTTTGATTTCAGAAATGTCATCCCCTTGGGCTTTTACATATCTGTGGTGCAGTATTGTATGACAATATTAATCATAGGTTCAGGTTTGAACATATCAATTGATTGGGTGCTGTGACAATAATAAATGTTAAGAGCGTGTTAAACAACACCAGCTCTTCTCAGGAGGGGACAGAATGAGCCTGCACAGCAGAGCAGGCAGCTGGCTCACAGCCATTAAGTTCTTTATGTGTGTCTGTGTACGCATGCAAGTGTAAAAGGGCGCGTCACTTAACTGTGCCATTTTTAGATAAAGGAATTGTGTGTATGTTTATGTGTATGAATGCGCATATGTGTGTTGTGCAGTGTGTTTGAGCGCTCTCTTAGCTCGGTAACATTGGCGCATGCTCATTTTACTCCTCTGATCTCAGGTTCCGCGTGTGAAAAACAGACAGGGAGGACGTTCATTATTCAAAGGCAGTCAGGGATCAGGTTACAATCAACAGAAAGCTGAATTTTATGTCTTCTTTGTGTCCTGTATTAGAACCATTTGTGTATCACACATAGTGTAGCCAGGGTTAAGTTTCGTTACTAAACTCTGTCACACTTGGGCATCCAAGGTTTTTGTTGAAAATTGTAGCTGTAACCTTGCTACATCTGCGTGTCTTCTCTTTGACCTTATGCTGTGTCGGTGAGGCAATACCTAAAAATAGACTTGAGGCTATCGGAAACTAACTCTTGATGCAAAATGGCTCTTTCCTTGACTAACTAAGATGGTGAACATCGTAAACATTCACGTTATCATTGTCATTGTGAAGTTTAGCTGATAGTCAAGGAATTGTCGAGATTCTACTTCAGGAGCATCAGGTGTACACACATTTCTATTTGAAACAATTTGTAGTTTTCTCATATGATTATGTTAACTGTTTATGTTCTCACTGAATATTAATATTATCATGTTTTTGCACGACAACAGGAAGCTGGGAGATACCCTGCATACAAGGAGATGGTGGCAGAATATGGCTGGCTTGATAAACGTATGTTAACAAAATATGATTTTACAAGATAAAGATAGTGTTTAAAATGAGTTTTAAAAGATATGATAACTTGAATTACGTGCATTCAAATAAATATTATAGAACAAAATAATGAAGATCTGACCTGGTGATTTGGAGTTTTAAATCCTCATTTTCGTTTGCAAAGACACATGTTTGATTCTACTGGTAAATCCTATTAAAAAGAAGTGGAACAGTGGCCACATGTAGCCTGATTACACTAAAACCCTGTCATTGAATTTCTTCACAGTACTCAAATTCCTTGTATTTCAGTTTGATATGAGTACTTCTGAACACAGCCAGGGATTAATTCAGTATACTCAAAGGCAGCTCAGTCGTCTGGAACAGAGCACGACCTGACATCTGGGTCAAGATGCAGAGTCATTTTGGAGTTTAATTTTCTTTTTAAGAGAACGAAACAGTATGACTCCGGGTTCATGTTCTGTCTCTCAAAAGTTCAGAGGCTTAACATGAGCACAGACAGACTTTGACCCAAACAAAGCAGACTGTGTAGAATAAGGAAATGAAGCTTCTTGTGCATTTCTTATTCACTGTGCAACCTAGTAGCTTTGTGTGTGTGTGTGTGTGTGTGTGTGTTTTGTGCTCAGATAACATTTGGACAGTTTCATAAGGTATTGCACTCGCACAATAATATTTTAAACATTAATTAAATAAAATTGTAATTATGGATTGTTTTCTACAGTGGCCAATGGGGGCCCTGCACCATCCTCCCAAGGTTCAGACTCCAACTCCTCTGCCTCCTCGTTGTCCTCCAGCACCCCCCTCAGCTCCCTCAGTGGTCTCTCCCAAGGTCCTTTTCCCTTCTGTCTTTGGCTCCGAGATGGTAGACATCGCCATCTCCACAGAGGACCGCTCCCGACGTCCAAGCAGTGCCGAGCGAACTGCTGACACCGCAATTCAGACCGATCCCTACCCTCCAAACTACCCAGACCACCCATCATCTAATGGGTCGTACCCCGAGAGGCTGGCCACCACAGAAACCAGCCGGACTGTAGGTGCCACAGTGCTCCTGAAGGACACAGTCATTCGTGGGAAAGGGGAAGGACCGAGGGAGATGGGAGGAGCTGGAGAAGGAGGGCGGGGACGCATGAGGATGCTGTCATCTGGGGACCAGGAAGTAGTGAAAGAGTCACCTAAGACGGCGGCGCTGATGGCTCTGAGCCGACCACGGAAGCCAATCAAACGTTCCCAGAGTCACATCACTGTGTCAGGTGAGACTGAGATTTAAGGATTGAAAGGTTGCTTTATAGACGTAACCATCATGTACTGTTAGGGTTAGGGTTAGGTATATATATATATATATATATATATATAGATAGATAGATAGATAGATAGATGTACTGTATATGTCAGCTGAAAAGGAACAAGAATTTTCACTACAAAACTGGCTAAATATGTGTGAGGTAGGCAAGTCCAGTATCACTCAGGCTATACTCTACATCGTGGTTGTTGATTATAGTGGTAGTATCATCTATCTCCACAATCACTGCACGGTGAGTATTGCAGCCACAATCAGGTTCGGTTCTTCAGCTGATTTTTGTGACAGTACCTGCATTCACTGTGTAATTAGATCCACTCTCAAATCCTCCAGCGATCTTCCTGCAGGCTATCTGTCACTTTAATGACCCCTCATCTTTCCATCACTCCAGGAAGTAAACAAGAATATCCAGACTCCACATGGCTGATTTAGGCTCCAGACACAATTTGTCCAAGAGCACGAAGTTCAACGCAGACTCGTGATAAATCACCGGCCTTTACTCTCACTTGTTGTATCTCCGTGAGAAATGAATAAGAACAAGCAAAAGGAGAAATGTCTCATCCTAGCCTTGGCGGGGCTGTTGAGTTATTAGCCTTTCCTTTTCAATTTATCCAGCTCGTTCATACCTCCAGGACCTGGTGGGTGTGTGGGGTGAAGCGCAGGGCTGATTCAACATTTGTTATGTAAGCTGGAGCACTTCACTGTAGTGCTTTCAATAGATAGTGGTGTGTTCAGGTTGGTGTAGATGCAATTCATCAGTATTACTGTGTTACTTTCCACAGTGGCAGATTTACTGCAGTGAACGGAGGAGCTGACTGGAAGAGAAATGAACAGTCTATACTCATAGTGGAGAGTGTGCATCACCCACTATTACTGGCTATCAGTTAGGCATGGAGCAGTACAAAGCCTAATGAATTATGTTTTCAGCACCATACATAGAGATGCAAAATGACCTCTTCTTGCCATTATTCAACACCACTTATGGAACAATTTTGTATGATTTAGTCAAATTTGTTTAGTTAAATTAGTTGTTTACATTAACAGGTGGTAAAGTCAGCCATATTTGATCTGCAATGACTACATATGCAGATTTAGAGGGACTCGAATGCTATTTTGTCTTCTTTTTGTTTCATCCAAAGAGGAAAAACAAAAGAAAAAGATACAACAGAAGGAGAAGAGCACTGGAGAGCGCAAAACCAGCCTGCAGCGATCTAAAACCTTTGTCAACCTGTTCTTTAAGAAAGACCGCAAAGGGAAGAGCCGCTCCAAGTCACCGTCTCACCATGCCGACAAAGGTGAGGGTACAGTCAGAGGACATCTTTTTCTTTCCAGGCACATATTCTGCATCCCACAGAGTGGACTATAGCCTAAGGTTTTGAATGTATTGCCATTTGGTTTCATTTCAGTTATTATATTTGAATCACTGAACAACTCAGAGATATGGGCAGCAATTCAGAAGTCTGGAACCAGGAAATATAACACTGTCCTGTTTGGGATTATATTGCTGGCATTTGAGAGGTTCCAGTTCATCATAGTTGAGTTCATACATTTACATCAGTTATGGTCATCAGTGGTAATACTGGATGGGAACTGACAAACTTTAGATATGGATGTGAGCTGATGCAACTTCCTCACTATAACGATTTTGGGACATTTTGCACGGACATCCCTGGGTCTGTGAGGTGAAATCTATATTTTGTATGAGTAAAAGTATCTCATTCCATCTGCAGATGTTTTTGTTTGCATTTTATTTTCACTTTAATTCCTCAGATAAGGAGCGGGGTCGTCCCTTCCAGCTCTTGACCTCCCCGAGGGAATCCCGTGCTGGGGTTAAAGACAACAGCCAGCTGCCCCGACCAGAGACCCTGCAGCATGTGGAGGACATAGCAAAGAAACTGCTCAGTCAGGATGAGGTCGCTGCTGTGATGAGACACTGTCGGCGGGTGAGTTCCTGATCTGAAATTACCATCTCTGACACCTCAGTGGCACACCTGTGTGTGTTTTTTCCAATCCACTGAATGAAAACCTGCCGGCTACTCGCAGGTGTGCATCATTGTTCCCCATGTCGCTGAGTGTCCTTTAGCGATAGAAGTGTCAGGCAGCAACTTTGACAATAGATGGATTTGGCCTGTCATTTATGATTAGCATCAAATATCAGCCATCACTTGATCCCCTTGTCTCACTTGTCCCATCTCACACTCATCGGCCAATTTCAAGGAATCAGCTCTTTGACCATCACTGCAGAAGATATTGAGTCTACTTAGAGCACAGTATGACTCACCTGTTAACACAGTAATTCAACTCCAACGACTGAAAACAATGTGCAATGGTGTTCTTGGAAAAGTGCATATTTAATATACATGCAACATATCAGAAGACAACCCAACTCCCAATCATGAAAATGTACAATTATGACACCTTTAGTTAAAGGGCTACTCCAGCAAAATATTGCATCTTTGTAAAGTTCAGGGACTCACAAGAGACAGATTTTTAAAAAGAAGAATTGATGCAGCAGAGCCAGAGATATCGTGATGTTTAGTCTCAAGTACAGTGGATCTTACATTTCCCATAATGCACCTTGATAGTCATCCTCTCATTAGACACTCCCTTCCTCCTTAATGCTCTCTTCTTTCAAACCTCACATGTACATGTAAAAGCCCAACTAGGGACAATAGGTGGAAATTAGTAATAGCTTTAAACTCTCTGTGCAGCACACACGTTTCATCCTATCAAATTCAACATCAAACGACTGAAGTTTATTAGTTTTCTTTGTGATGAGTAAACTGAACTTGATCTGTAAAACTGCTGGAGTGCCCTTTCAAAAGTCAGAAAACCTGATATCTGTTTATATACACAACAACGCGGATTGGTTCTTCTTATTCTTTTCCTCTAATTTGTGTAACGTTCTAACCTTTCCCTCAGTTTTTATCGGACAATGTGATTGAGGATTTAGTGCGTCCCCTTTTGGCAATCTTTGACAGGCCAGAGAAACTGCTACTTCTCAGAGAAATACGGTGAGATGCATAAAGTAAATATACAGTATGTGTTAGCATATATATATATATATATATATATATATATATATATATATATATATATATATGTGTGAGTAAATCTAACTGACTCTGATCATATCCTCTGCAGGATGCTGATACCTACTACTGAGCTGGGTCGGTTTGACAGCATGGTCATGCCCTTTGAGCTCGAGGCATACGATATTCTGAAGAGTCGCTCTAGTAAGCAGAGGAATTGACTTGATATCACTTTTCTGATTTTGTTTAAATTTATACAGATAAATTCACAATTAAAAAAAAAAATATATATATATATATATATATATATATATATATATATATATATATATATATATATATATATATAAAAAGGAATTTATAGGACTTCACGGATATATCTTTAGTTATATTTCTTCTTAGTTCGATCTCCAGCTCTGCGCTCCCCCCGAAGTGGAACCCCTCGACGTCACCTCATCACCCCAGTCCCAGGTACATTCACTGAATCTCTTCCCTCCTCTCCCCCTTTCGCTTTTTAGACGTCACCTCTTTTTTCTGACTTCCTCTCCCTCCGGTTTACGCCCTTTCTCTAATATCAGAACACGAGATAAACAAGGGGCTTAAACCTCTCACCTTTTGTGTCCTTCCCCTCTCGCTCTTACTTTTCTTCCTTCACCTCACATTCTTTCCTGCCTCATCTCTTATCTGTAGTGTCAAACTGAAACACCTACAGGCATGGACCATATCCCATGCCTGGCATTCCACACACACACACACACACACACACACACACACACACACACACACACGCACACAATATCTCAGGTTTCCTGTGCCTGCGCTGAAGCACAGGCTTGTGTTACATCTCTGTGGCCAACAGATAGGGCTGAGACGAGCCACTGTGACACTTCAACAATACGGAGATGCTTTTATCCCTCATCTCATTCAAGAGTCATTGAGATACAATCAATACAATCTTATCTTAGACTGACTGCAGACATCTCATTTTCTAAAATCACAGGTTAGGGGTCACAGGGTCAACATTATTATTTCAGATTTGTGCTCTGCCTCACAAAGAAATAGTTCTGCAAAGAAATTAGAAATATATAAAATGACGTTGCCATTTCAAAGAGCTATTAGGGAATTCTTATTTTATATTTTATATCACATATTATCCATTTGTATTGTAGAATTGTATTGTTTTATGCTGCTGTTATCCTCTTAGAATGTAGGCTTGTTATTGTTTATTATTTCATATCAACATTTCAATGTCCAAATATTAAAATAAAACCCAATCCATATTTTGTCATTCAGGCAGTGTAGTGTAAAATCGTGACCCACTGTTTGCCATTTGAAGGACACCCTTTAGATCCTTGCATGAAAAAGCTTGTCCTGTATGTAAGTATGTAATCCTTATAGGTAACAATGTTGTTAACTTTTTATAGCGATATGCCAAGTTGGGGAAGCAAAATAAGCTATGTGTGTAGAACATTGCAATGCAATGACAATACTAGAAGGTAGTTCAGTATAAATTGAGCCTCTTTTATCCTCAATATCTCAGGAATAAATGGGGGACTTCTTTTACGCACCAAAGTCTGTTTACAGGTCTTGGGGTAGTACTACTGCACGTGAGAAAAACTGTATGAGCCTTTTGTGGCTCAAGAGAAAGCTGTGTGAAATCCTAAATTGCCTCAAGTGATGTGACTTTAGTTTTGGCTGAGGCTGAAGACTACAAGTTTAGAAATGAAAGAAATCTGCAGGTGTGCTGTTAGAAAGAAGTGATCTTACCAGAACTCTGTAGCCCGCTCCTCACCTCTGCTTGAAGCTAGTGGTTTGAGGCTACATCAGCCGCTGTTACCATAACGTATCAGAATATCGGTCCTGATCTGTTGCATTGTGGCTAAAATAGACACCAGGTTTTGAAAAGTAAGAAGAAGAAAAAATCAATTTTGATCATCTTTTAAACTATTCGTGCAATGCTAAATTAGTGGGGTGATCTTTTAACTCACGCTTACCTGCTGCTATGGTTCTGAATAATCTTCACATCGATGTATGTATATGCAAAAGTTCCTCAGAAGAAAAATCTACTTTTGCAGGGTTAAATCAGAACTTACTGTTTTTATGTTGGTCCAGACTACAGGGGTGGGTTCCACCTCCAGCCGGTCCAGGACACACCGCGGGAGCGCCAGATGATTGAGGAGTTAGAGAGATTATGTTTTTCTGGCCAACAGTCAGGCCATCTGCCTCCATCCCGTGTCTTCACCCCTCTGCTAGATGTACCTGTGGATAACTACGCCTCTTCCACTGTGCGCTCCCGCTCCCTGAGCCCCTCACCCACCCACAGCTTCGTCCTCACAGAATCACCACACAGCACCCAACGTGGGCGCCAACCTCATCGCTCCCCAAGCAGAAGAGAGAACGGGGCGTCGCGGCATGACGAGGTCTCCTTGTTGTCAGCCTCTGACCGAGGAGATGTGGCTCCTGAACGAGGGGGGAACCCTGTGAGGAACGGCCATGGGAGAGCGAGGAGGGAGGCGAGTCCTGACAGCATAGACGGCAGACTTAGCCGGCAGGAGGGCTACACAGAGGTCAGCGTACGCGTTCCCTCACAGCGGCGAGGGAGAACCCCACTGGCTGATATGTTTGAGCCCCAGAGAGACCAGAGTCCCTCCACGCGCAGAGAGAGCAGTCAGCAGCTAAATGGACATTCACAAAATGGTCACGGGGTGAAAAGAAGAGCAAATCTGCCAACTGAGGAGTATGAAATCCACACTTTGACCATCACCAAGGCCAAGCAGTCACTGGGTGAGTTCAATCCAGAAACACATCACACAACACAATCACTTTGATTTAAATTCATTTTATTATTCTTAATCTGTGAACATGTTTGTACAATAACAACTGCCAAATGACTATTGTAAAACTGTTCATTTGAATGTTTTCATCCTCACATGTCCATTACATCACCAGTAGAGGTCAGGGTATAACTTTCTACTAAACTGAAAGCAATGGTTAAATGCTTTAATGATAACTGAGGGCCAAAGAGAGTAGGCTAAATACACTATTAGAGTAGTGACAACTGCTCTGTCAAGCAATCCCTCCGTTACTAATTTATTATATTCCTGTGTGTTTACAGGTATTAGTATCTCTGGAGGTATGGAGTCTAGAATCCAGCCCATGATAAAGATTGAGAAAATCTTCCCAGGAGGAGCTGCATCTATGAATGAGGCTCTGAAGGTGATCAGTTATGGCAAATACAGGAAGAAACACCTCAATATATTACACAAATAGGTGTCAATTGAAAGGCAATGGGAAATGAGAAGTTATGATTATGATTTTTAGCCTTGATAAAAGGTGGTAAACACGTTAAACACAACATCTTTTCACCAGAAGTATTGAAAATGTACTTTGTTCAAAACACTAGTTGATTCTAAAGTACGTTAGATGTCCATCCTGGTTGTAGTGTATTGTAAGTACATGTCACACCTCTTCCCTGTGGTTATGAGTTGTTGTTGTTGCTATAAGTAAGCATGTCTATGACGGAGAGGTAGAAGGTGTGCAATGAGGAGTGGAGACGAGAAGAGTGGAGAGCCATCTCAAGTAGCCCATTGTCTCCATTATTGATGAGGTACACAGGTGCTGGTCTGCTAATGTATTGGTAATATATTGCCTGCACAGTAACTTAACAGTCTTCCGTGATCTTGGCCACTTAAACACACCTGATATACACCCTCATTCACTACAGCTACATGCTAATTCTTGACTAGAGTCAAACAACACTTGCATTAAAATGCTATCAATACCCAGGTCTAATGCCTGATTAGATTGTGGAACATAAGGGGGATCCAGTGTCTGTCCAGCCTTATATTCAAAGACCTTTCCACTTACCAGTCCCTGCCTGCACTCACAGTCACACAATACACAGACACACGCTATGCACCCAAGCATGGAACAACAAGAGCATAAAGAAAGAGACAGCAAGAGAAGAGTTAATGTTTAGATATTGCACAGGATAAGGGAAAAGTTTGACCTGCTGATGACACTAGAGGAAAAGTCGAGGGATCATCAAAGTCAGGTGGATTCATCTTCTGTACTGTAATAACTGTAACTGTAAATCTCAGGGGAATCCGTTCAATAGTTAGTCTGCACCAAAGTGACGGATGACCAACATACCAACTTACTGCTGCCAGCAAAACCAGAGCAGGTGTTGCTACTGTTATCTGTTGTCTCCAGCTCACACCTCACAACTAGGCATGTCATCTATCCCATATCAGCTCGCTGGCTCAGTGCTATCTCCCCCCACTCTGCAGAGGAAAGTGAGACCAGGGTAGCTCAGTGTTAACATGCATCCTGTTTCCTGAAACCCACATGATAACATACTGTCAGTGAAGGATGTTGTTTTGTGTGTGTAAATGTGTGTTCATCTGCACACATTTACTGTTTATTCGACTCTTCCATATGCCTCTGGACATGAGTCTACTTCTCCACTCTTTAGTTGAATATTCTAGTTGAATTTATTTATAATGGTCTGGAAAACCACATTATGAACGATTCACTGATCCTTCCATGCAAGCTGTAGTAGTTTTTACAGGCTGTGTTATTTTTGGATTGTGACGTCCATTGGCTAGAAAAGAGGAAACCTCATAAATGCGCTCCATAAATGGCCGTAAAGAGGATAGGGCAGATTAGGTTGCGATCTATTTAATTCAAATAAATTACTTTTCAAAAATGAAAAAAGCACTTTTAATCTCCTCTTTGGTTAAATTGATCTAAATCTTTTGATACTGTCCTCACGGAAGCCTCTAAGGTTATTGGTGAACACCAGACTGTCTGATGAGCTGTAAGAAAACCTGTCTGGACAAACACAGGGAAGCACAGGTGTAACCTTCTCCTATACAAATATGTTTTACCCATAATAGATCAAATGGGCAGGTGCAGAAGGGAAAACAAATCTCTTTGTTTCTAATCACTGGAAAGGAAAAGGGAAAGGGAAAAAGACATGATTGGTGGGAATACAACAATAGCCATCGGCCTTGCGTGTTTCTGTGTAATGTGTTGCTAACCTTCACTGAGGTTGAGCACATGAGGCAGGTGCATCCTCGTCAAACGCTGATGACATCGGGGGAAGTTCCTCCCTTCAGGCCTCAAAAGGTTTGCCCCTCTCTGCTCGCATCCTGCAGGAAGCAGCGAGAAAACGGTCACAGATGTGTGTGTGTGTGTGTGTGTGTGTGTGCGTGGTTGTCTCAATGTATGTTCTTTTTTAAACAACCTTGTGCTGAAAGGGAAACTTTATATGTGCACTAGTGACGGCCTTCAGTGTGAATATTGAACCAACAGGAGAGCCCCAATTCTCTCCGGCATAAATCAGTTTCCCGCTAAGGGACACAATCACTCTAGATTTATGGAAACTGTCCATGAGGGACCGATTGCTACAGAAAAAGAGTAACAGAGGGGGAGGAAAACACACACAGATATATGCACTCATGCAATATGAATAATAATCAATCTTATTCTTCATTTACAGAGTCTTTCATGTTAATTTTACACTGTGTTTGCATCTGCAGGCAGGGTATGAGCTGTTGTCCGTGGACGGCGAGAGTATGCAGGGAGTGACTCATCTGCACGCGGTGGACCTTATTCGCAGAGCGTTCAGTAACAAGGCCAAAGACCCGATGGTTTTTATGGTCAAGGTCCCCAGGAGACCTGCAGACTAATCTTTGTGTGCCTCACAGTTGGACTGCAGTTCAGGTATGAAGGACACAACAACCTGCAACTCCTGTGGGAGTGAATAAATTACAGGATTCACTCTAGAAGAGGAGGTACGGGACAGGTAGATCTCCGGTCACAGTGGAGAGGAATGGATGCACAGAAGCATTTGTCCTATGAAAGGCAGAGCTATGATAATATATCAAAGAGAAAGGTGGACATGTTGAAGCAGGTTTTTAAGACTGATGCAGCTTATTTATCAGGATAACGATTGTTAAAGATCACTTTTGCTACAATGAAATTAGTATGTTGCAACTTTACGACTTTTATAACATTCTTAGTGTTTTTAACATTTTACTAAATGCACACATTGCACATTCACTAGACAAAAAGTAAGTAATGTGTGTTTTATGATACGATCATTCATGAACCCTTCCTTGGTTGAAATTGTGCCACTGCTCGACACGTAGCAAGCTTGTCGTGACCTCTGAGCACCGTCCGATTGTGGAGCCAGTAGTCTGCACTTTTCAGTTGGAGCAGTCCTGCAGCCCCGCAAGCATGCCAGAGAGAGATTACCCCAGCCTGCGTTATGAGATTTATAGATTTATACCCAGATTAAAACCCTGTATTATGTCAAAACTGATAGTTTGGGTTTAGTGGATGTCTGGGGGGATTATTACAAATTGCTGCTCAGTATTTTTGTACTGTATTATTCTGGCAGAAGTACTTGTGCTCTGGAGCAATCCGCCACTTTAGAGGCTTAATTACACCCCGCTGTGGACTGAGTTTATGCAGACATGTGGAGGAGTTGGAAAAACATGTCAATGAGAAATGCAGGACATGAAGGCCAGTGGCACAGTTTAAATCAAAGTAGGGTAGAGGAGATATGGACAGCAAGGTAACTGGAATACAGTGTGCATAGTGCCTTACTTCTGCAGGCGGCCAGAGGGGAAAAACACTAATAAATGTGCTAGAAAAGCTCAAGGTGAAGGTCAGAATTGCAATTAAATTCAATAATGAAATTGAGCGTGTCGATGTCTGTGAGTTATTTCAAACTGCTTCAGGTATTTGATTTTACAGCTATAAATGCTCATTCAGTATACTTTTCTGGGTTAAAAAGCAGTTAAATCAACAGTAACGTTAAGGTGTGACAACTTGTTCTTTAATTAAAAACACAGTCATTTGTACAAGAAATGTACACATAAAAATATACATGAACAACTACATACTTTATGAATTACTGAAGACACAACGCAAGTTAACGTTAAAAAAAATGCACACAAAAGGATGAGAAAAATGCCACAAAAAAGAAAATGTGTTACGTTGCTTTGGTCTAGTCACAGTGGCTACATTTGTAATAGATATTTTGTCTAAATAAAAGACAATGTCACTCTGTTATACTATTTAGTGTTTTACATATTTACACAGAAAACGGTTATGCAACAATGCAGAGAAACTGAGATGTGAGAAAAAAAAACGATGCACAAAGTACTTCTCAGTTTGGTTCGCATCACCTGTGTTTGTTGTTACCTGCGCTGCAGCTGGGGTGAGTAACAGTCTAGTTCTGGTTAACAAATTCAATATGGTTTGACAAACCAAACTTGTTTTATTCAAAATCACTTCCCATGGCTTTATGTTCATTTATGCAGACTTTTAATATTCTACAACATCTCTCAACCCACAGTGCACGTGGTAAGATCATGCAAAATATAGACTGATCAAATATACTGATCACATTGTCTGAAAGACGTTCGATGGAATTTCCAATTTAAGGAAACTAAACTCTTTCTTGGTTTGCATCTGCTCCGACCTCATCTTAACGAAGAAGTCCCTCTGAAATGACCCAACTCGTGCTTTTAGAAACTAACGACGTGCATGAAACCCAATGATGAAGACATGAATCGGTGCAATATTATGATACTGATGATCAAATGAAAGATCAATCAAAATGGAGAGACAACAGGTCAAAACTGTTTTCTATCAGCTGCAAAGTTTGGTCATTAGAGTGTATGTTTGTGTCACACAGATTATATAATGTAAACATATTATCATGCATTACAGTATTAGGTGCACTTTTCCTATGCTGCCGCCTCCATTTATAACTGATCCATCATTTGAAATATTGGTATGTGATTTATTTATTTTTATATATATATGTCTTTATATTTTGTATATTAAACCCACACTTATATCAGTAATACAACAAAATATCTTCAGGTGCTATATATAAAAAAATATACAACATCTCCTCCATTATATAGATTTCCATTTAATTATTATTCCTTGATATAGACTCTTTGTAAAATAAAGGTTCTCAGCCCACTACCTTTTTCTGTAGAGACCCACCATGCTCAGTGGTATTCACAGCCCTCCATACACTGTGAGAAAACAGCCTCAAATGTTAACATGCTCCGCACAAGTTTATATTTAGGGCTTTGACAGCCGACCTGCCTTGAGGATGTTCAGCACTGGAGCTACTGCATCTGTAAATTCTCATCTCACTGCTATCTGAACCGGCTTCTTCTGAAATCTGATACAACAAAGACATGCAGACATGCCAGCCTTGCTACCTGTATAGCAGTCAGTGAAGATTATAGTCCAGGGGAGACTAGGAAGACTTTAAAAGTGTTATTTGGCTTCGGGTTGGCAAAAGCTAAATAAAGAGCATTAATGAGAATGAAAGAGAATAAATGGAAACTTTATTTATTAAGCATGCCTTAAATCTCTCAGTGACGTCACGAGCAAACTGAAAGGATATGCTCCATTTTTAGTTTCCTGACACCAACTGCCGACTGTTATAAAAATAGTCGAGTAAGGAGCAGAGATAGAGATGGAAAGAGAGAGCAGACATAGAGACAAAGGCGGAAATAGAAAGAGAAAGAGGAGAATCAGCATATCTGGTGATATCTCCCGTGCTACTGTCTGCTTCCTAATGTTACATAATTGTAAAATAAAAAATGTTTGTCAGAGCGTTGTCCGACTGAGTTGACGAATTGGTCGAACGTAACAGCATGACTGTTGGTGGTCTAGAAAACATAAGCAGTGTCCTTTGAACGTTTGGTGTCTGTGTCGGAAAATGGCGGATTAGTTGGTTGAAGTCTGATGGTTTGCTTCACAAGAACGACAGTTGTATCCCGAAGAAGAAGAAAAAAAGTTGTGCAAAATGATGAACCATGTTTCCCTTGGTGAGCAGATTATTTCATTGCGGGTGATGACCATTTATACTGCATTACTCTGGAGTGATAACAGTCACAATACATTCTTTTAGGAAATACACTCTGCTGAGCAAATACAGCACAAAAACAAAAATATTGTTATCCTTTTATCTAAAAATTAAATTAACTGCTGATCCTTTGAACACCATAATATACAAATAGCAGAAGTTGTAATATTTAGTGTTTTCTTCCCCTTCAGCAGTTACTCGGAGGACTGGGGCAGCTGTGGTTGTTGTATCCAGCAGCGGCGGCGGTGGTGATGGGACTAGTGACGATCATAATGCATCATTTCATGCATGCTGGTGGCCGTGTGTTTAATCGCGTGTGCTACCGAGAAAGGTGCGCCTGCACTTTGACCAGACTGCTGTGCCTCTATGACATTTTTTGCATCAAGTTCCCGACGGTTTTCAATACCCTGATTTGAATGTGGTCTGAGGAAGAAATACTTTCTCTTTCACTGCTTTTGCTGCCACGGAGGGAAATAAGTCTTTGTGCTGGCTTTGTAGTGGAAAAAAACCTGTTAAAAGCGCCGGAGGGGACACTTTACGAGGATTTATTGGAGTACTTGCAGGGAGTGAGAATGCACCTTTGGGAGATCTCCCTTTCGCCAAGTGGTGAGTGCTCGCTCAATGGTCCAGGTGAAGCCATGTTGAAGATAGTGCAGTATTTGGCCTGGAGTTCAATGTTTGTTTTACATCCTTAGAATATTTTGTGAGTTGTGTTTCCATGTTTCTGTGCACATATTACTGTAAGTGTGTGTTGTTTGTTTTTTTTAGATCTCAGTGGCGGTGATTTCCTCAAAGTGGATGTCGTTGCTGCCACTGTGAACCTCATAGTCCTCCATGTCCCTGTTCTCCAGCTCCAGACTCAGCTCCCTCATCACTCGCTCTAGATCCCGGTTTCGACGGTACATCTGGATGTAGTTCTGCTGCAGCTGTTTCTGGTAGCGGATTACCTGGGCGGAAGGAATAACAGTAAGTAAGTAAATAGGTAGGAAAGGATCAGAGTAAGCTATTCTGAAATCAGACTTCTCCTTTTACCTTTTCCTTCTCTTCCTGCCAGACCCTCCTCTCATCCTCAAACCGTGACAGTTGCTCCTCATTAGTCCTCCTCTCGTACATGAGTTCAGCCTTGAGCCTGTCCACCTGCGAAAACAAAATACAGAAGACATGTTAGAAACTGTTCAGTGGTGGAAGACATATTCAATCCCTTTAGTGTTATCGCCAAAATGTACTTGGGCGTTTTAAAGTTAGACAGAAAAATTGTCCATGTGATTGTTACATTATTACATATTATATTATTCAATTAATAATACTGATGCACTAACATGTAAGCAGCATTTTAATGTCATCAATAGTAGTTTAATCTATAACAATGGATCATATCTTATAAACTCATCATATTCTTTGTACGGCAAAGTAATAAATATAACTGTGAAATAAATGTAGTGGAGTAAAAAGTACATTATTTTCCTATGGCACGTACATGTTCATTACTTATGCCTGGAATAAAACCAGTTAAAATCTTGTACCTGTTGTCTGAGTCCCAACACTGCTTCTGCATTCTGCCTCTGTGCCTTGGCTTCATCACTCTCCCCGCCCCAGACCAGATGAGTCTCATCTGCATCCCGGTACAAAGACGGACTGGGACCGCCCCTCCCTGTCATACCTCTACCCTGCTGGAGGGAGAGGCTCATGCATTGCCCCTTCATGGATAGATTTGCAGGCAGAGAGTGTCCGCTGTGAATGGACAGAGTGTCCCGGAGGCGGGCTGACTCCTCTTCCAATCGGCCCAATTTCTCCCGGAGAAGTTCAGCTTCGCTCTTGCGCCTCTGGAGTTCGTTCTCGCAGACTTCTAGCTCCAGAGAGCGCGTCCGCAGGGCCATCCCAGCCTCGTGGGATCGAGCCTGGCTGGCTTGCAGTTCAGAGCGGGCTTCTCTCAGCTGAGCCTTCAGCCCCACAATTTCTCCGGCCTTCTGGCTGAGCTCCGACTGGATCTCCTTCAGCTGCTGCTTCAGGAGGGAGATCTCTCCTGACTTCTGACACACCTGAGGGGTCAAGAGAAAGCTAATTAGATTCGATTCATTCACTTCATTCATTCAGGTGTCACCTCTGACTCTGACATCTTTCTTTTAGGGGCATTTTATGCTTTTAGATCCCCTGCCAGACTCAAAGAGTGGCGTTGCATTTCACATGGCACCTTTAATTGCTTTAATCACTCTAACATCTCTCACTCACCTCCCACTTTGTCTCTTCCAGACGTGGCCCCAGCTGAGTCTGCTCCCTCTGTATGGTGGCACACCTCCTTTCCAGCGTCTCCCTGTCCTGCAGCAGAGAGGAGAAGTCCTCCTGCAGCTTCTTTTTCTCTTGCTGTAGTTGAAATACCTAACGACACACAGAGATTCATATTTTACAACTGCATTACATGTCGATCTAGAATAAGACATGCACGCTCAGAGAAAGTATTTCCAGACTCACATCTAAAGCACGAGACTTGCAAAGTAACGATTGAACATCTCTGTCTGTGCAAATGTTTTGAAGGTTTTTAAATACTTCGCATACCTGTAACTGTAGCACCTGCTGTGCCCTCTGGGCCTTCTGAGAAGCCTGCTTCATCTTTGTTGCACAGTTTTGTCTCAGCTCCTCCATCTCTCTCTCACAGCGACGCTGCTTCTCCTCATACACCTTTCAGAGCAAAAGACATGAGTGAAAGGTCAGAGGTCAGTGTACTAACACTGTACTAACATATCAAGTTATTCATTTGGTGTGGTAAAGGAAGGTTGGGTCAGTGGCGAGTGTCTTGATGTCTCACTTGGCAGATGGCAGCTTCATTCTCATCCAGATTTTCCCGGAGCTGCTGGAGCTCCAGGTCTCGTTCCCTCAGCTTCTCCTCCAGCTCCCTCACCACCGCCTCGTAGCCCTCCATGGGTGGTGGCGAGTGGCCACAGGACCCGCTGTCTGACAGGGGCTGCCCGCGCCCGCTTAGCGACCCCGAGCCTGTGCTCTTGCTCGATGAGGAACGTCCACTGTCTGAGTTAGTGTGGCCGTGGCTCCCACTTCCACCTGAGGTGTTTCGACCCAGGCCTGTCACAGGCTCCAGCTGGCCTCCGGAGCCAGAACTGGAGCCCTCACTGGGGGCCAGACTATAACCTGTGCTGCTGTGAGTAGGGAGGCTGGAGAGGGAGTTCCTCCCTGAATCAGACATGGAGCAGGACTGGCTGTTCCGAGCATTGCGACCTCCGCTGTAGGAGTTGCGCTTCCCTTCAGTGCTAGAACTGCTACTACCTATGATGCCGTTTGTGCCGCCGGCGCTGTTGGATCCCCCGAGGGGCAGCAGGAGGTTGAGGCTGGCCTGGCTCTCTGACAGACTGCTGATCACAGGCCGTGGTGACAAGTACTGCACAGAGTGACGGTTCTTGGGAATGACAGGTTTAAATGCTGTAGGACGGATCAGCACTTTCTCCATGTTCTGAAAGTACATAATTATGAAAAACAGCATTAGTGATTGATAAAAGCTAAGCAGTGCTAATTAGCAACGGCTGAATAAAACTCATTACAGAGGGGTGAGTGATATGTTGGCAGGTCACCCCTCCAGGCTCTGATTAGTTTAATTTGGTTTAATTGATATTCATGTGCTTCGTTAAGCAATTTTCTTAATGATTTAGAAACGGGCAAGAGAGAGAGAAGACAGAGAAAATAAGATTTAAGGGCAGAGAAACAAAGTGGAGGAAGAGGCAGGGTGGAAGCTCCACACAGGTTCTGTAAGCGTTTTTCTTCTTAATGATCTTCCTCAGGGTTCACTAAACACGTCAGTGAATGTAAGTGATCTCTGACATTGATCATGATGTGTCTGCAAGGTGAGTAGCTGTCAAATGATCCATCTGAGTCTGTCAGGCCAGTGATTAAGTTTCCCTTCTGGATCGATGGAAATAAATAGCCAATTAGACAGCTGAGGTAATCTGCTGGAAAACATGTCAGCACATGCTGCAGAAATGCTCACATCTGCGTAAGTGTTTGATGAGTACAGTGTATATTATATAGTAAACTATAATAAGTCTACTCCTCTTACCTTCTCTAACTGTCCGGACACTGGGATGAGTTTGGGAGGAGGCCCTCCAATGTTGCCGTTCAGAGTCCTGTTATCCCTTTGGTCTTCAGAGTCACTGCAGGGGCTTGCAGCTGCCAGCACCAGGTTGTCGTTCCAGTCTCCGACCACGACTTCATCGCACACATATCCAGAGTTCCCATTAGTGCCACCACCTACTGCTCCAGCAGAGTTACCAGGCCGGGGCTGCTTCTTGGTGGGCAGCGGTGGAGGCAGAACCTGGGCCTTGGGAAGCGTTTGGTTGCTGATAACCAGGAGCTGCTCCAGGGAGCTCCCGCTGCGGAGGGTGTTATCCTGGAGCCGGAAGCAGCTGGTTGCCGGTGTGGAGCGACGTGACTTAGTGGTGAATTCGCTGGCGGCCCGGCAGTGTCTCTCCTGATACGTCCGGCCTGATATTAGGCTGCTGACAGAACCCATGGTTGTCCCGGAGCTGCAGGGCCCACAGGGGCCCGGGCAGAGGCCTGAGGGGGAGTGGGATGATAGCGGCCGGCAATGCTGGACGTCGAGACCTGGATTGGGGTGGTCACTCACGGTCACAGGTAGTGCCTGTACCAGAGCCATGGCACCCCGACGGCGTCAGACACACCACACACGCTGATGAGAGAGAGAGACAGAGAGAATAAGGATTACGACTCAACATCTGTGACTGTTTACACAAGCTGTTAGAGAGTTGTTTCCATGAATAAAAGGTATTTGATTATGATTATTATAAGACTGATATCATTTATTTTGCCTTTTCTGATTTAGATTTTTTTGAAGATGACTTTTTAAAGGTTTCTTTTGCCTTTATTAGATAGTGCAGCCAAAGATTGACCAGGAAAAGGGGAGAGAGAGGAAACAGAAGGCAGCAAAGGGCTCAATATACTATCTTATACTTCTTTAGTTTCAGGGTGCTGTATATTGCACGCTGGCTCATTGTCCTGGCTTACTGGGACACTTGAATAGAACAGAGCCATCGTCAGTGTTAATTAGTAACACCTGAGCATACTTCTTGTATTGCAATTAACAAATGTAGCATGTTAACATGTTATCATACAGTAGATATAATATGCTTTAACTAAACAAGAAACATTACAATGGTTCCTGCAGAGTGCTAACGTCACTAATGTGATTTGTTCTTAGCTTCTCATCTATGTGTGTAAAATATGTAAATGAGTCTTAATATGCGGTAAATAACTAATTATGTCAGCTTTGAATTATAGGGCTTATCATCTTACCATTATTCCTGAATTGTTCAAATTGAAATGATTAAATGCATCTTTATTATTTGCAATATTAAAAAATGTTTTTACATACAAACTTATTACAATTAAAAACAATCTTTGCTGAACAATTAGACCAAATTATTTGTTGATTTTACGCCTCTTGCCACTCTCAACACTCATTAGCTACAGCCACATGAACGCTGTTTGTTTTAAACATTTCTCCTGGGGGAGCATGTCCCCAGTAAAGGCTCATCCCTCATTAAATACACTCTTTGTCTCTGGTGACGCATCTGATAATAGTCAATGTCATTAACAAAGCAGGAAGAGGAAAAAGAGGAAGGATTTAGTAGAGACTGAGGATGACAGACAGTCACGGTCATCACCATCTGCAGCTGCTCTGTGATTTTCCTGAATCTCCCTGTCTGAACCTGGTGAGCAGTCATCCGTGTATTACTTCTAAAGGGGTTTGAAAACTAGTCGCTTCACAGTTTCATGATCACAGTCCTCCTACGCCTATCACAAAATCTTTGAAGAAAGAAACAATAGCCTAACTTGGTCACTGCACTATTTTTAGGATGAGAAACATGGATACATATTCTAAACACAATAAGTGGCAGCAGATTAATTCTTTCATTTGCAGATTGTATTATCAGTGTTAGTTTCCCGGGGGGACAGAGATGGGACACATACACTCACTCTGTCGTGCCAAACCCAAATCTGTCTGGCCAAGTGGAATAATCCATGCCAGCTATATCTGCACACGGTCTGCCAGGACTAACACAATCATACAGACTGACAGTCATCACACACACACACACACACACACACACACACACACACACACACACACACACACACACACACACACACACACACACACACACACACACACACACACACACACACACACACACTCATTCATACAAGTCTTAAATAGAAAATGGTCTGTAGATTTAAAGTTTCGGGAATAATGAAGAGTTTTTCTTTTGTTTATTGAAGCACAATTTAACCAAACGACCAGATTGTAGTTTATTGCCAGAATCCTCTGAAATATGTGTGTTGCAAATGCAATCTCTTTCACATTCAAAAAACACAGCACAATATTGTGAACCAATATGTTATATTGTGGCAGCCTGGGAGCCTCAGTGCAGCTCCAAACAAAGTGGCTGTTGGACCATCACTAAGTGTGTGATGCAGCACTACATGGGAAGTTCTTAATGATCAGCCAGCAGGGTGGTTCAATTCCTGCCAGTTTACTAAATATTGACTAAACTGTGAGCATGTCTGTGAGTACGTGACACGGAGTGAGGGGGAGCGAAAGAAAGGAGACAGACTTCATGAGTACCCATGACTCAAGGAGATTAAGATATGTGTGGTATGTGATCTCTTCCCATGCCAAAATAATCACGCCTCACAACCTCCTTTCACCTTTTATCTAACCGTGCCTACCTCTTCTTCACTCCCAGCCTTGACAAGGACCTCTCAGGCGGGGATAATAGAATTAACAACCCTCTGAGGCCGTCAACCGTGACCCCCCCCCCCTCAGCTAACCCTGTGACCCCCTGATGAGTGGAGGGGAGCTGGTTTGATTCTGCCCTCCCACCCCTGTGACCTCCAAGGGTCTGTTTTTGTTCTGGCTACTCGGGCAACAAATCCCAAAAGCTAATTTCACCGTCTGATGTTGCTCACTGGTTGTTTCTCAGAGTTATTGAAGCCCTCTACTTCTCCCCTTCTTTGCTGCATTCCTCTGGCAAAGTGAAAATACTTTCACCATCCTTACATCCGCCCTCACCGTTTCCTCCACCTTCCTCATTACACACATCCTCCTCTGCTGTCAGCAGCACAAGACAAGCAGAGAAAAACCAGTCCTCACTAAAAATAGAAAACATCTCAAGTGCCTGAAATTATTCTGATAGTCTTTCATGAGGTGTTTCTGTCAGCGAGGCATTTGATTCGACGTTCAAAAATAAACTCCAATAGTGTTGCAGACAGCTATTGCAGGGTCAACTCAGGGCCACTTTACACCGTTTCCTGACACTCTAAAACTATTAAATGACGCTGAATGGCTTAAACGCATCCTCACTGCTTCTGTACTGGAGACACACCAAGTGGCTCTGAGAGTTTATCCCCCACCAACTGGCCCAGGACTGACAGGAGAGAGAGGTTCCCAGGTAGCTCTCTAACAAGATCCAGAAGTGGGGTCTGTGACTGGGAAATAATCCCGTTATGATAAGTCTGTTCATAACGGCAGTATTACCCAGGAGAGGAAGCCCATTATTTTGCAGCAGCAGATCTGTTCCGGAGACTCTGCTGGGCTCAGTTAGAAAAGTTAGAAAAGCAAGAATAAGGCAGGAGAAAAAAAGAAGTGGGTTTAGGGGCGAGAACACAAAGGCGGACTGGGTGGGGGTGATGGTCGGGGGTTTAGGGGAATTCCAATAACAGGTAGTCCAAAGAGAGGCTCCAAAGAGGCCTGAGCTCTTGGGAACACCATTTATAATCCTGTTTGGACATTATTTGGCCAGACACCGAGGTCTGAGCACCTTAAGATCTCCTAACAGGAAAATCAAATGTGAAGGCAGACATAATTTCCTAACTAAACCATCTCTTCCTCTGCTGAGCACCGAACACGTTACTTATGTCAGTTTTCTTTTCTCTCTTTTATCATCGTCCTCCCACATGTCTGCCTCCCTTTCAGATATTGTAACAATAAGAAACAAAGAGCAAACAAAAGATGACAGCTGAAATCTACACTGTGGCCTTGTTTCAGCTGATAATAATATGATGTGAGCTATCACTTTGCAAACAAACGTAGCTGAAATATCTTCACTCCTGGAGAGCTTATGGGTGTATGTTGTCAAAAGATCTACAGTAGAGCGAAGGCAGCTGATTTTTTGTGGATGGTTGTGTGAAAGCCTGTTAAAATGTGCATACTAACAAAGTGTGTTGCTAGCCATTGTACTAAAGATGGTTTCAGTCCATGGAGATACAAACAAATGCAATGTTTCCAGTGTGTTGGCTCCTAAGATTGCAGAAGCTAGACATGCTTGGCATTCTTACTCAATGAATAGCTTTACTTTAACCGCTTTGCACTCTTAACATTCAGACTTAACAACATTGACATATTATCAGCTTATAGGGTTGACATGGTAAACATGTTAGCAAACCGTTTCTTAACACACATCCAGCAGACAAGGAGGATTAGATTTAATTTAGAGTCATGTAGAGGCTACGCAACGTATTTACTGTAAATCCAAAATTCACCAACTCCTGAGGGAAATATCTCTTTAGCTGCTAAATGCTACATAATGTTCACTAGCTAGTATCTGCTGTTCAGCTGTGTACAGTTGATTTTTTAGATTTCTTTTTCACTGAACACAGCTGCAGGTAAAAATTATGCTATGAGAGCAAGGAGACTGGACCAAAACATTACAATGATGGGCCATAAAACCAAAACAATGAACTGAAAGACACTAAAATGCTCATTAGAGCTAAAGGTTCATTACTACAAGCGACCACTTTCACCTTGAGCCATTTGGTCCATTATTAATGGTTGATTAGTGCAACTTTAACCATTGGTAAAGATGAATAGCCATGTTTTCTTGGGGTCTTTCACCTCCTTCCTCCACTTTCATCCCTCTTTCCTGTTCCTGACTATTTTTACCCATATCCCTTTCCTCTCTTCATTACCTCCTGTGCTGGATTATTGCTCCACTGCTCTACAGTCACTCTTTCCTTTTCCATCCCCCCTCTCCTATGACCCCCTGCTCACTGGTCTATGCAGTTAGATTTTCATCTACCCCTTCTTTAACAGCAACACCACAGTATGACTAACTGAAGGCAAAGCCAGGGTGAAGACGAGAGCAACAGGTGGAAAGTATAAAATTGTCAGATCAGAGCAGGCACTGTATAGACGAGGGCAAAAGTATCGGTATGCGAGCCATAATACGAACCATTCATAAAAGAATGCCTTTGTATAATGTTTCTTCCTTTTTAATTGGTGGTCACTGCCCAGTAGAGTTTCAATGATCACAAAAACAGTAGTCAGTTAAAATAAAGCAGGATATTGAACGAGTCGTGTGAAGTTGAGAGCTTGTTCAGACCAGTAGAAATATTCCACTTTGATAAACAGAGCCTGGGTGGTCTTGATTAATCCTAAAACCAGTGATCCCAGTGGATGGGGAGAGTGAGAAAGACAGATAGGGAGACTGAGGTAGAGAGAAAATCAGCAGGCTAGTGAGTCACAATAATCCTCCACGGCTGCGAAACAAAAGAAAGTCCACAAGTACAGGCAAGGCAGCAACACACTGACACACACAATACCTCAGCAAGGCAATCACTCCACACCTACCATTTATTTGACATGCATCTACTCACTGAAAGTCCACAATAAAACTTCAAACAGGCAAGAAAATTGTATTGGAATTAAGTCAGCCGGCTCCACTGTAAAATGAGTTGAAGTCTTTTAATGTTTTGCCAGAAGACCTGAGGTTATAATATGCCTCCATTCCAACACAATGACTGTCTGTCTGAGAGGTCGCTCACTGTCACCTACCCCCACATGGATTGGCTTTAAGGTCTTGCCTTGTGTGTGTGTGTGTGTGTGTGTGTGTGTGTGTGTGTGTGTGTGTGTGTGTGTGTGTGTGTGTGTGTGTGTGTGTGTGTATATGTGGTTGTGTGTGTGTGTGTGTGTGTGTGTGTGTGTGTTCCAAGATTGCTGAATGCGTGCAAACATACTCAGTCCTCATCAACCCATTGCCTCACTGCCAAGTCTCTTTTCACTCGAACCAAAGAATGATATTGTCCTCTTTGGCAAAGTAACACGGTTGACATTGTAGCTCAACTAAAGTTGTGAGTTCAGGTTTTCAGTGGTGATGCAAATGGAGAAATAGGGTCTGTAAAAAGGGAGTTTGTGCAGGAGTAATTGGCAACAGGTCCTCCCACAGTCCAGTTTTTTTCCCCCATTCTCTACTTTTACAACCAACTTGTTGCTGTTACAGACTTTAGCTTCTCCCTCTGTTTGGAAGCGTTGCGATGGCAGCGGAGGCCCACATTCTTCATGCACGGGGCGAAATGAGATAGAGAGACAGGAAGAGCGGGAAAAGGAGGCAAGGAAGAAAGAGAAAGAGTGAGTGAATAGATGAATGAGTGAGTTTGTTTTGTGTGTGAGTGTGACAGTCTGACTGTAGACAATTTTGGCTCTTTATCATCTCAAAGCATTTGGCCTCAATTTGGATGTGAGAGGCTGCTGGAGAGTGAGGTGAACAAGGCCTAGATTATTTTTCCTTTATCACACACACATATATAACTGCACAGAAACTCACAAAGTCCCTGTGGGGGTTGACCGGGAGAGCAGCCAGCAATCTATTGAAATGGGATGCAGTGGACGTCAATGACATGAAAGTAGCGACGCAGCCTTGTGAAAAACACTACGGTCATTTGGGGACTCAAACTGCCGTTCACATGCTTATTTATGGGTTTGAAATGAGTTGTCCTCTTAGATATTCCGCAGAGAGCACATTCATGCCCCCGTCGAGCTACGCTATGCTGTATGTACTTAATTACAGTATACATTAAAAGTAAAGCTGTCATCTGAACTCTTTGGTCTTAACAACCCTAACGTATCATCGGACATTTTTTGGCACTAGTGCCAATAACATACTGACTTTCAGTAAAAATATCACTACCTTGTTTTGTGAAATATAGTACAATATAAACATGTTTTTCAACTAGATACTTATTTTCATTTAAACAAAAGAAGCCAGAAACCAAAGTTAAACTTTTTTTGGAAATACATTTATTTGCTTCTTGCTGAGAATTAGATGAGAAGATTGATGTCAATGTCACTTCTGTATGATAAATATGAAGCTACAGCCAGCAGCCAGTTAGCTTAGCTTAGCATAAAGACTCCAAACAATGGGAACAGCTCAGCTAGCCTGTCTCTGTCCAAAGGTTAAAAAAATCCATCTAGAACTTTTAAAGTTTGTTTATTAACATTTCATATCTAATTAGTTTAACCTGTAAAAAACCCAAGTGTAAAAATGACAAGAAGTGATTTTATGGGGGGTTATGTGCCTGAACTATTTCTTGGCCGGGAGCAGTGACTTCCTTGAGTCTCCGCTAGTTGCGTGGAAAAGTATGAAGTAAATATTGAGTAAATAAGATTATGAATCGACGAGACATTTGATGCTTTCAGTACTTGACAGTTTTTGATACTGGATGCTATAGACACATTTCAGTCAGAGTTTCCATCCCCAGTCCTACACAGCACTAGGACTGAAGCGTGCTGGTTTACAGTCAGCTGGTGTTGGAGGAAATTGAGGTAACATTATGTAAAAAAAAAAAAAAAAAGGGAAGATGGCTGACATTCCTGGTCCCCTCCAAATGTTAGATTTTCCAGGAGGTTTTCCAGCTACTGACAGTTATCCAGCGGCGGTCAGTGGTCAGACCCGCAGACACTGGAAATACCAAAAATGCCGGTGGTAGAGACACAGAGATTAGTCTGGCCAGAGGACTACTGCTCGTCAGGATCAATGGCCAGGTCAGCCTTCACTCTTTGACTTACTTGGGGGCAGCTCTAATCTCTTATCAGTGCAGGTCATTTTGTCTTTAGCATAATGTTTACTGGAGTATATTTTGGAAAATCCAGGTCCTCAGGCTGTTCTGACTTCTCATTGTCCCAAATGTGGAGAGAGGAGTAAAGTTTTCCCTCCTAAACTTCCCTTCCTCCCCCCTGCTGCTTTGGCTGTATGAACAGTGGAAGGCTATTGTTTCAGTTTAGAAGAGCGCAGAGAGCAGGGAGAAGGAGCCTGTTATCTCAAACTGAAGGCAACAACACTTTGACTTACAATGTGACCCAGAATGCGAGGGAGGCGAGGAGGAGGGGGCCAGTGACGAGAGTCTTGATTGTAGGAGAGCGGTTTACTTACTACCAGGGTTCAGTGATGAGGAATAGGCCACAATATCTGCTCGGCAAGGGTGTCAAAGCTTTGTGTGAAATCACAGAATATAACAACACACACTGACACAAACACGCTGCCATTGCTACTAAATACAGCCAGGCAAATGAGTTTCACAGCAGCTATTACATAAGCAGCGACGCCTCACTTTAACTGTACCAGCTTCGATGTATAACTCACTTCCACTCATCTGAGAAAATATCTGACATGGCAAAGAAGCACATGTGCAGACGTATTCAGACACACTGTCCGTGCCTCTGTAAACTGGAGAAAGATCGGGGGGGGGGGGGGGGGGGGGGCAGACTGCCGTGGAAAACTCTCATTCAGCAAACTGAACAGAAGCCAGGCCGACGTCTAATCTCTCGCTGTCTCTCGGTCTTCCTGTGTTTCTGTCTCTCTTTCTCTCAGTCTACATCCTTCAGTGTTCCACCGTTCTTCTCAACTCGAGGCTTTACATAATTACCTGGCATGACATTTAGCATGACGGGATCACTGGAAAATAACGGAGCCGAGGATAGAGAGAGCGCAGACCTCCACCAAGGCCAAATGCCCTACCTCGCAATGTTATCGAAAGTGAAAATGTATTTGTGTATCCGTCCTGTGATTCAGATCCGCTGCAAATGTAGTAGGTTCTTCCTTAGCCCATGCTACACCCTTCCACAAATTTTCATGAAAATCAGGTCAGTAGTAATCCTGCTGACAGACAAACTAACAGAACCGAAAATATAACCTCCTTGGCGGAGGTAATGAGAGATGCGATTTGTTGGCCAAGCCTAAACAATCTGAGCATTTTACCAACTTGGACCTGACTATCGGACCCTAAGGAATGAGGGAAAAAAGGGAGGGAAGATCAAAGGAGAAAGATATCTCACTCCCTTATATTTTGAGATACTTTACTACCTTTAAATGCTGTACAAATACACACCATACACACTTACACACAGGAAGCATGAGTCAACACGGCTGGAAAGCGTTACGTATGTAACCGGCAACACGTGACCTCATTTGTTTTTTTCAGAGCAGATGAGGTAACCCATCTTCCCTGTCTCTCTGTCCCCCACTCTTACTCCCCTCAAATTAAACTTTACGTCAGCGATTACATCTCGACACCTGCCCGTTTGCAGCCCGCTATGTTTATAGAGTGAAACGTCACTCCTTATAACTCTGCCAAAATCGAGTCTATGTAATTACAGTCTTCTCTCAAATGAAACCTCAACATGACACGGTCAAACAGATACTACGAAGAGTTGAGTGAATGGACGGCCCTCTAACCGCCCTGACTATAAACATATCGGCTGACACGACACTCTTGGGCCCATAACAAACTTGATGAGAAACTACAATATGTGGCCCAGGGCACACGAGTAGTCTTGTAATTACACGCGTAGGGAAGACAAAAGAGAAACAACTGCAGCCTGTGTCTCCCAAAGTGCTTTGTCATCAAAAGAAACAAAGATTCCCTTTGAGCCTTCTGGATAAAAACATGTTTTGTACGGGTCACACTCCTGAGATGCAGCCTAATTGTCTGCTCTGGTAAAAATGTATCTGCTGCCTCATGCTCTTTTTTATCTTGAATGTGAGTGTGTGTGCAGACAGATTGAATAACACCATCCTCCTCCTCTTTCTTCTTAGCTCCTCCAGGCCAACTGTCCAGAGGGTGGGACAGCTTTTCGAAAGGCTAAAGTTTCAAATCAATACCCGTCTGTAATGGGGAGATTACCAAGGGTCAGGATTATAAAACCTGGGCACACACACCCCCAAAAACTCATCATCCCACCTCAACAGATCCCAGCAAATCTGTTTGTCCCAGCTTGTCCCAGCAGGCCGAAAGTCTCCTGGGTCATTTAGAGCAGCTACAGTTGTAACAACTTTAGAAAACTAACTAACTAAGGTAACGCCAATCAGCTGACTCTGAATCATCCAGCTGCCTTTAATCTCTGGCAAAATGACAGGAAACCAAGTTTTCCAGGATCATTATTTGACCAGTTAGATCGCAGTTTATCCAGATTTTCGAAGACATCACAAACTTTTTTTTTGGCCTTCTCTGACATTCCTAAACTAGTTTCCAATCCTGTTAAAGTAGGTGTTCGTGCGGGAATGGGCCTGCCAAGCAACTTTTGTCTCAAACTCTTTCCGTTACGCACCTTCCATTATTGGCATTTTCGCAATTGACACCCTGATAAGTGGCTTCACACTGGCTGAACGTGCTCATGAATACAACGTTTCCTCAGGCAAATGTGTCTCCATGTAAACGAAGCCAAACTGGGATAAAGGGCAGAGTAAAGGGAGCCTGAGTTTGGAGCATTTAAGGCACACACACTTATGCAGACACATGCACACTCTCTTTCTCACTCTACACTCACCCCAGTGAGAGCCCTGCATCGCTGCCTCCACTTGTCTCCGTCTCTCTTGAAAAGAAAAGTAAAAATCACTCCCGTCTCTGTTGGGTCAGATTCTCCCCTTCTCTCCTTCTTTTCCCACGTCGTCTACCTCTTCTTTACAACACTCCAGCTTCCTGCCGATGCCTCTGCAGCGCGCCAGGACTTCATATCCCCACACGAGGACTTTCAAATGGAAGCCCCCTTATTTTCCTGTCCTGTCCTCTCCTCCTCTCTCTTCTCACTTCACTCCACTGTTCCTCTTCTCAGCTTTCCTTCCCTACTGTCTGCCTTAGCACCGCCTCCCCCCCCATCCTCCTCCTCCTCCTCCTCATTCCTCCCTCCCCTCTCTCACTTTTGTCTGCCAGCCCCCCTGCCTCTAGTTCCCCTCTTTTAACACACACACACTGCTCTCCTCCCCCTTCTCTTTTTAGCCTGAGCTTCATCCATCCCCTTCTCTTTCACACACTCTGCATCAACACAATCCTGCGTCAGATTGAACATTTTCCAGAAATGTTACCCACTATTTCTGTGCTGTGTGTGTGTGTGTGTGTGTGTGTGTGTGTGTGTGTGTGTGTGTGTGTGTGTGTGTGTGTGTGTGGGGGGGGGGGGGGGGGGAGCTGACTGGCCCACAGGCATTCAGGGGAACACCGACTCACCCCATTGTTCAGCATCTTCCCTTCGGCTAAATAACAGTGCAGTTATCAAACAACATCGACTACATCAAGAGCTGCAGCCGCTACAGAGGGAGGGGGTCAATACTCCGATGGGGTAAATTACATAACATGTTTCTGTTCATCTTTGTTCCTGTACACGCCACATGCTCTGTTGTGCAGTGTATTAATCGGCAGGCAAGAAAAAGCAGGGAGTGAATGAGTGGAAAGGGATTGAAAAGGTTTTGAATGTAAAGAAATGTTACAAAAAGTGTGTGTGCAGTGAGATAGGCATTTTGTGGCTATATTGAGGCTGCAAATAGAGATTATTTTCATTATCAATTAATCATTCTACCTTTTTGGATTGTGACCTTTCATCATTATCGCCTCAGATTTTTCCTTCTCAGGATGTTTCTCTTAAAAACAACTTTGCAGCTTGAGGAGGTAAAAGTTTCTAGTACTAGCGAAAACTAGACAAAAGAAATACAATATACATTTTTGTATAACATATTTAGTTATTTCAGAGGTCACAAGATGATTTGTGACCTCTGAGATTCATCTTAAAACCTGGCAGGGAAACAATTACCAGTAAGTGTCCAAGAGCCAAACGTAATGTCTTTAAATGTCTTGTTTTGCCTGAGAAACTGTCCACAATTATAGAAAACAAAGAAGTGAAAGAAGCATTTTAGAAGCTTAAACATCTTCTTTTTGTGGCATTTTTAGACATACTTATAGCAATGTCGGACTATTGGTCAGTCCATCACTTTGACTCTCCTTCTGCAGAGGAAAAGTCCTAATTTGGTGAATTCTGATTTTTTTGTCAAGCGCCACAATGAGGTTGAGATTTGAATTAAATTTCTCCAAAAACTATCATATTATTGATTCCGGATGAAATTGAATAACTTTGATGATATTTTCCTCTAGCGCCACCATAAGGTCAAAAAGACTGAACAGCAAATGTTTGAATGCTAACAAATTAAACTAGGATAGTTAACATGGTAAACACATCTACTATAAATCAGCCGGTTGGCATTTACATTGTTTAAGCACTAAGTTACTTTCAAATCAAACACACTGTTCTGCTGGGTGGGACACAACACTAACCACTCTTGTGTGCTTCCATGGAAAACCAGTAGGAGGACTGAGTAATGCTGGAGGAGAAGTGTGTGTGTGTGTGTGTGTGTGTGTGTGTGTGTGTGTGTGTGTGTGTGTGTGTGTGTGTGTGTGTGTGTGTGTGTGTGTGTGTGTGTGTGTTCTCTCTCTCTCTGTACTGGAAATGCCCTGTACCTCCCTCTGGGTCCCAGGGTAACAAGTGAGAAGAAAGTTCACTTCTCTTCACTGACTTGGCACTTTACTGCCATTAACACAGCCCACCTCTATATTCCCAAAATACAACACCAGAAAGCTTTTTAGTCTTTTCTGTGAGAGAGACAGTGTGTGTGTGTGTGTGTGTGTGTGTGTGTGTGTGTGTGTGTGTGTGTGTGAGTGTGTGTGTGAGTGTGTGTGTGAGTGTGAGTGTGTGTGAGTGTGTGTGACTCAGCAAGCGTCTCGTCTCTATTTCAGCCTCCAAACAGGCAATAATAAGTTCTTATGATCAACTGTGTGCACCCGTTCAGTCCAACATGTTAAACTATCATGTAAATCAGCACAGAGCAGGAGGCTGAAGGTGACGATAAAGATAAAGTAGGAAGAGAAGTTTAAACTTGTGTCAAAAACTTGGTCTATATGTTCACCAGCTAGTAGGGAGCTAACTTTAACGTTTGGTGCCGAGCAGGTAGCGTACAGCGTAGGAGAGTTTATCAGAGCTTCTGAAAACAGTTGCTGCTGGAAACACTGTATATTAGAAGTGGACATAGTCACTGTGACATCACCTATTGGTTTGTGGACTACGGTTTTGAAGCCTCAATTTTGACATTTGGGTCGTCGTCATCTTGGTTTATGGCCATGCAATCTTGGGTTTTGTAGAACCAGAAGTCACAAGGGAGCGTGGAGCTAAATACAACCCCGACACTGTACAAGAAATCTTTACGCAGCTTGAATGTTACAATTAACTTTCATGACCTTAAAACAGACTGTTAAAGTCCTAAAACAAAAACACGGACAACTCCCAAACCGGACAACACCGTGGTAGCAACTTGTCAATAACAATGTAGCCACGCACTTAAGCATGCATTGCTTTGTTATCAATATTACCCTAAATGTGACCATAATTTACAAAATGAACATCATGAAGACTTGAATCTAGCAATGGAGACCATAAACCCACTAGGACAATGTTTACTCATAATAAATCATGTGTGAAGTAGGGTCATTTTCTCATAGACTTCTATACAATCAGTCTACCTTTTTCTAACAGTGGAGTCGCCCCCTGCTGGCTATTAGAGAGAATGCAGGTTTAAGGCACTTCTGCATTGGACTTCACTTTTCAGACCCGGAGGTTGTCGCTTCGAATGAACCAAAACAGTAAAGTTATAAATAAGTAAATAAGTAAATAAAGTAATAAGTAGGAATTACACAGAGATCTTTGTATTTTGAAAGTGACCTTGCCTAAGCAGGCGGTGGGTTTGTTGTGGGACGACTAATGAAGGAAGGGGACAGCTGGGCTGGGACAGGCTGAGCTGGACTGGAGGAAAGAAGGAGAGCAGAGGAGACAGTAGATCTGTAATGGAGATAGTGGAAAGAAGAGAGGAAGACAGCAGCTGCTGTGTGGACCACACAGTATTATCACCCCACATATCTCACAAACACTGCCCTTTACTATGAGGCCTTGAGCTGATTGAAAGGATAAGGAACTAATATCAGGACTCAGTGTTGTGTGACTGCTTATGGCCCAAAACAAAACAAAAAATATTGTTGTAGCTATCCAAAGCAGATTGACACAAATGAGTTTAAAAGCAGCTTTTTGTGGACGAGGGAGTGTAGAGAAAATTAGATTTGTGGCAGCAGTAAACAAACTTACACCTTCCCTGACTTCTTAGAGGTATTGCTGTCATCCAGCTGCCGTATGGAACAACACAGGCTCAGCCTCAAATTTCTGACCGCTTGACTCCTCATCTCCTCCTTGAAACCCTCTCCCCCCCATGTGTAACACACTCCGACTGCCATTCATCTCCAAACCCAATCCCTAACCGGACACTTCAAAGACGGTGGCCAAGACCCGCATTTCCATAAATGTGTGTGCATGTCTGTGTGTGTGTGTGCGTGTTTCTGTGTGGCAAAGTGACCACAGCAGGTCACTCCAAACTGAGCCCACACCAAGAAGTGAGACCATTGATCAATGTCCCCAGTGCCCCTGAAAGACAGGAGAGAAAAAGAACAACACTGAAAGGGAGGGAGAGAAAGGGAGAAAGAACAAAAGGCGTAGGAGAAGTAGAGGATGGATGAGTCAGCAAATATTGAAGGTCAACGTCGTCAGAGAAGGGTTTTGTCTGCAGAGGGTGTTTTATTTTTTTGGGTGGTTCTTTACCTCAGAGTGTCGCTCTGCGTCCTCCGTATGACGGTCCGGGGGAGACAGGGAAATGACAGAGAGCAAACATCCCAGGACCTCGCTCCTCTCTGAGGGAAAACACAAAGTGTTAATGTAAACCTGTTGACTCGCAATTATGACTAATCTTCACAGCATTTACATTATATTAAACCTGAAATACTTATTTGGCCACTTGGGTGTAGCGGGAAACACAGCACTGACATATCATCACCTGTTAAGTGGATATGACCAACTTTACTTTATTTACACATACAACAGTTACAGAGCAACATTATCATTCATTTGTTGAATGTAGGTCCAATATTTACTCTTTTAGCTCTGTTCTGGTTTCTACCAACTGCTGAGGGAAATATCTGGCTCTTTAGCCACTAAATACCAAATCCAAAATAGTAAAGTTGTGGGTTGGAGAGCTAAACAATGAAAGAAATTATCTACAAAGCTCTGTAATGTAGAGGGGAAGTAACAGATTTGAGTGAAAATTCTCAAGCAAATCCTTTCACATTGTAATTATTGTTAGAAAATATCAATTAATGTATAGCCTCTTTCAGTATAAAAGATGATCATTTAAATAAATGTCTGTTAAGTCACTCTCTAAGTGACTATTAGTTTAGTTAAAGTCTATCTTGAAACTGGTCCCTGAACAAGCACCCACATGTTAACAAAAAATACAACCAAAAAATACCACACACCTTATTACTCTAACATGAAAATACTCATTTAAAAATACTACATTTCTTTAATACTCTAACCCAGGGGTGGGGAACCTCCGGGCCGTATACGCCCGTGAGACCATTTGATCCGGCCCTCGAGGTAATTCATACACAAAAAAAAACTAGAAAAAAAACAAACAATTCTAGACAGCAATAAACTGGGCGATTGACTATTTTTCCTGGCCAAGGTCAGGGTCCTTGAACACAACACAAGCAGAACGTGCCATCACGTGGTCACGTCATGTCAAAAAACGTCAATATTAAACGAGTCATTGACATCAGCGAACGCAGCGTGGCGAGTGTAACAAAGAGAAAGGTGGATACGGAACGTCGCACTTTCCAGGAGAAATGGACGAATGATTATTTCTTTGAGGAAGTAAAAGGCCAGTGTGCCTAGTTTGTGCGGACGCGCTTGCGGTGAAACACGAAACATGTCAAACTGCACGAGCTGAAAGGACGAGTGCGTTTGTATAAAGTTAACGCTCTTTGGCGGAGATTGGCCCAACAAGCAGCTCTCTCCAGAGCGTAACATACAAACATGGACAGATAGAGAGGTAGACCACCACACCAAGAACAGACTGTTCCACCACTGCTGTGCAGTTATCACTGCCATGTGCAATACTCACTTTATTTTCTATCAACCACTTGGTACTTATATTATTTTTTATAATATTTAATTATAGTGTACGGCCTTTTTACTTCATATGTTCTTTTGTTGTGACAAGATACATTTCCCCGTTGTGGGACTAATAAAGGATTTCTGATAAACAGAAAGTTGGATAAAAAAGTTGCTTTTTTGCACAGCATGAAAGAAAGGTGAAATGAATGGCTTGTGTCTTAAATAAAATGTGCAGAGGTTATGAGTTCAATAATTAGTATGGCCCTCGAAGGATGTTGTAAAAACAAAATGGCCCTTGACATGAAAAAGGTTCCCCACCCCGGCTCTAACCTACATATACCTATATAACCTATATAACATAACATGTATGAATGTGGGATTGTGTTTTTGAATGTGCTCTCTGATAAAATTCAAATGAAAAAGTCTGGAACATTAATGACTTCACGGAAAAGGAGAGATGAGAAAAGGAGCTAACATGGCAGTAGAGCTTGGTGATGTATTGATTTAAGTTAATATGTAATATCTCGAATTAGTGCTTCCTGGTTCTACGGGCTGCATAAGAGTTAATGAAAACACATCTCTGATCTTATTTTAAATCAGCAATGAATTCTTCTGCTCATAGTATCCACATTACTACTTTTCTTTATCTTGTGTGTAGTTCCAAGGTATTTGTAAAAAAAATAATCTTGTGAAGTTTGATCTCATCAGTATTACGCCCCCTGGTGTCCAATAACAGAAAACATAAGCTTTTTTCTTCCATTTGCACACTGGAGGGTTGTGTCTTCTTTTCACAAAAATTCCATTTCACACTTTTTCATTTATTCTGTTTTTATCTTCTGATCTCACCCCTTCTTTCTCTTTGCTTCCTCCCCACCACCTCTCCGCTCTCTAGAGAAGCAGTCGCTGAAGTAATCAGTCAGCTTGTTACAGTCTGATAAGTGATACGATACGACTATTGATTTTGGCCCCCATGTCCCGGTGCAGGGGTCAGTCCTTAGCCTCAGAGCTGCTTTCAGGAACCACGAACAGATGCTGACTGGGCTCTTTCACAGCTATTGTCATAAACAGACGGACTGTAGGAATATGGACAAAGCAAATGGCATCAATTGGAGTTTGATGTTGTGCTTTGGCTGCACAGAAAATCAGCTATCCAGGTCAAACTTTGACAACAATGGATGAAAACATCATATGGCTTCCACATGAATGGCATAATGGCATTACCCCAGATTATAAATGTACAGAAACGTGCAGAGGAGTGCATTGTTTCCCAGTCTACCACGATACAAACAAAAGCAGAAAAGAGAAGCTCGACCTATTCTCCAGCACTCATCACCAAACGTCATCGGCTATATTGATACAAATGCTCATTTAATTTGGAAAATAGGACTTAATGCATAACCTTTTAAATGAAATCAATAAAATCATGATTATTGATTAACCTTACAGCTCTGTGTTTAAGAAGCTCAAATAGCATCAATACGGAGCAAACGTGAAAGGAAATTGTGTGCTGGTCTGTCAACAGAAAATCTCACAAATTTGTGAATGGGTCTCCATGAAATCTGGAGGTCAGTTCGGCTTTAAGCCAATGTACAACTGATTAAAGTGGCAATCAGAATCTGGGCTTTCTGCCATTAGATGATTATTGTGTTTCAGCCATCCGAGGCTTGATTTGATGGTCATGTGCCTTGTAGTTGTTATTGTGAACACCAGTGACACAGCCCGATCATCTGCAGCTGAGCATGCGATTGAGACATCAGTCTGTCCTAACAGGGAGCCCGCAGGAGAACAGATGGTCAAGGTCTTCCCCGGGGGACACAGGGGAGGGTTGGGGGTGTAATTGGTAAGATAACAGGATTAGGGTTTATTCAGATGTCCCATTCCCTTTTAAGGTGGTTTTTTTTCTTGTATGCGTAAACTTCACAGATATGAGAGATGTAGAGGACTAAGCAGGGATTCAGACCGAAAACAGAGCTTCATTAAAACAAGTTTACCAGTGAGACAATGAAATTCAATTCAGGGTGAACGAATTATCACAGCGGTAACTTTCGCCGATTGCAATTTTTAACAGTGGAAATACAGCGTTCAGTTTAATCTACCAGGAATATGAGATTGTATGATTTTGCCGGATGATGTTACGTTGCCTTGCTGGAAAAGTACATTTATTTGACCAGTTTCTCACCCTTGACTTTGATCAGAAGTGGTTGATTGCCATTATATATGGTAAAAATGACTCCCTGAATCTGGCCCCCACTACACCCTTCATGGATTTGGAAGTGTGACTTGGGGACTGACATCTTCGACAGCCAGTGGAGCAGCATTCCCGGTCTGGTGCAGTCGTCATGTTTATGTGCCAAGCATGGCCTAATGCAGAGCACGGTGCTCCACAGAGCTCACTATATCAACGCTAAATTGGAAAAGATATTCCCGGATAGAAGTAAATATATAAGAATATATCCCCAGCCGACCATTAGGTTTAAAAGTTAAGGCATCATATATTTTTTGGCAACCATGAATGTAAAAAATAAAGAACTATAACATTGTGTGGAGAAAGGCAAAATGTATGTACGAGTGTACAAAATGTAATGGCAATCCATCCGATAGTTGTTGAGATATTTCTGTCTGAACCAAAATAATGGACTGAAAGACTGACATTTGCAATTACAGGCCGAAATGCTGCGCTGCTTGCACACACGCACATACACTATGCACACATGAACGCAAAGATCTGACCCAGTCCGGCTTGTGGTCAGCTTTACATCTTTTAATTTTCAAAAAACCCACTTTAAGGGCTAAAGACACGACCTGTGATGCTCTCTGCATGGCTTGGAATTCATGAACACACGCACGCACATGTCAAACCTCCTTTCCATGCACTATCTCTAATCAGAAGATCACATCTCACCCTGTTTGATAGGCTGATGTGAACCCATGGGTGCAGATTAGATAGAGATTATTAATCCTTTAGATCACTGGGGTTAGATTACATCGCTATAGCAGCATATGTCCTCACCGCAGGGACCACACTTGTGAGTACAATGACACTATGATTCAGGATGCTGCAGTATTAACTTCCGCTGAGGGTGGTATTGAGGTTATGCAGCCTGTGTGCCTCGGCTTCACTCTGTTAATCACAATGCTTCTAACGGGTTACTCCAGGTCTCTACTGTGTTTCAATGATACTGATGGGGGGGGGGGGGGGAGTAAAGGAGGGTGAAGGAGAAAGTAGCTGCCGTCACACATAAGGTGTGGCTAAGTCTGTGCCAAGGTGACTCTTGCAGAATTAAAGTGTTCAGCTCAGGAAAGAATGACAAATGCAAAACATACGTACTGAATCATATATCTGATATATCATATATCTGAATCTGTATGTCACGGTATATGTCATTTTACATTTATAATATTAACATATTGTATTATGTTATACAGCACATTTTGCTGCAACTAATCATTGTTTTCTTTTTTGACTAATCTGCCGGTTATTTGTCTTGTTTCTTGATTACTTTCTTTATCTTTTTGTTCATAAAAAGGTCTGAAAACAATGAAAAATGTACTTCAGTCCAAAGTGACATCTGCAGATGTCTTGTGTTGTCAGACCAACCCTCTAAAATCCACAGATATTCATTAATTTTATGAACCACATCATTAATCAATCATCAAAACAGATGAGCTGATAATAAAAAAAACTTAGTAAAGTTGCAGCCCCAGCCTGATCCCACCAGAGATATTTAAGTGATTAATACCTCTGTATAGAATCTCAGTATCACAGTACACTGTCATATTGCTCATCCCCAGACATATATATTTAATAATGGAGCTTGCAAGTCAACAGCACAGTTTAGCACTAGAATAGAATCAATGGGAATAGTAAAACACTTCCCAGGAATAGAGCAGTCAGGTAATGCAATTTCTATGTATCTCTTTCCATTTTCGCTGTCATTAACCGAACACTCTCATTGTACTCTGCGCCCGGCACTTTGCCGACTGCCGCTTTTTTTTCCAAGAAAGTGGAAAGCTGCTTTGTTGCCATAATATGCCCTGTGTGATGCTTGGCCCACTTTCCAGCCTGCTTTCATTGTGTAAGCACACATACATAAAACATGATTTGCTGCCTCAATTTCTGACTTTTATTCAGCTGGGATTTGGTGGCAGACAACATCAGAGCCATGAAAAGCAGAGCAGCGGCGAAATGCAACTCTCCCTCTGATCCTCTGAGCGAGTGAGGGAAAGAGAGATAGAGACAGAGAGTTGGCTACGTTACAGAGAACAAGGTTTAACCACTGACCTCTACTCTTACAACTGAAGACAAATGGCCATGATTAATGAGGGTCATTCATCTTATAGGTTACGAAAAAAGAAAGCAATGGCAACTGCATTTGCCCGTGCTGCTTTGATAGATCTATCTGCTGTATAAATTAAACTCCAGTCCTCTTAGTCTGCACTTCACTTCTGATCAAGGAGGTCAGGCTCGCTGTAGATCCAGTGCTGTTCACTAGAGGGCAGCCTTTCTAAGTCTGGCAGTGTAGCGGTGGCTTTTTCTTAATAACACCTGATTTGAAATTCAGACCTCAGGGGAACACTGTTGTTAAAACAATTAATATAATAAATAATTATTTGAATACATTCTGTACAAAACTGGGCCCTCAAGCTTTGTTTTAATTCAGTCCTTAAATAATCTCGTTCACCTTACTCCAGCAGTGTACGCCTAGAAAACATGAACTGAGAGCAGTGGTAGAAGAAGTACTACGTTTAAGTATCTATACAACAATATTAAAGTACACAAGTATTACCAGTAAAAGTATTTGTTCTGCAGAACACTTTTACATTATAATATTGTTTATACTGATGCTGCAGTGTGTAAACTGCATGTTACTGTTGCAGCTGGTCGAAGTGGAGCTAGTTTATCGAAATCTGAGGTGATTAATGAGGGTTGGAAAGAAGAAAAAGGTTCTGCTGCACAAATATGTATTCATTTGTTTTAATTTTCTCTAATCATTGCTTTTATTGTGAAATAATGGATGATTTCACCTCTTTGGGCCTCAAACAGTAAACAAGTTTACAAGGGAAATCACTCTCATCTATATGAAATGTGACAAGAGACAACGAGGCACTGCATTAGGTCACAATCCAAACAGGAAATGTGTTGTATTTTATGAACTATCATGTTTTCTTAGTGTACAATCTCAGTAAAAGTACAGTATTTGCTTCTGAAAGGTAGAAGAGTAAAAGCATACAGTACCATGAAATAGAAATACTCAAAATACCTCTAAACTGTATTTACTCCTGTACAGCATTTGAGTATCTGTTACACTCCACCTCTGCCAGAGGACAATGACCTCATCATGTACAGTAAGTGAAATGAAATTGCTAATCGATACACTCCTCCTCTAACTCTCTCTTTTTCGACCCCTCTCTCTACCCTATAATGTTCTTCTAAGATTTCAGATCTTAAGTCGTCCTACTCAGTGGATTAGATGACATGACATGAGATCGGGGGGGGGGGGGGGGGGGGGGGAATGGCGGCAGCAGCAGCAACAGCAGCAGCAGCAGCAGGTCAAATCTATCACTGTAACCGATCTTAAGAGCAGCAGCTGATGCTCGGCCACAGCCGCACACAATCAACCTCTTCTAAATCTTACTAGGAAAAAAAAGGATGATGTTGCATGTTCACAGACAGCTGATGACTAATGAGGGCCTTCTGTGGGGAAACGGTGAGACGTGGGAAGGAGGAGCAAAAGCTGACTGCACGGATGAAAAATAGAGAGCAGGAAGAAATTAACAAATGAGGGAGAAGAAAAAAAACTAGCAAAGTTTTTATTTGCCTTTTCAGCGTTTCAACTTCTGTCTCCAGCTCTGTCCACCGGCGGCTGTTGTTGTAACAATTAGTCTGTCTGGAGGATGTGAATCATCTCCTTTCATTTGCACGCTTTTTACTCCTCTCATATTATTCTCTGTCTCCATGTCTTTAGCTTTTTTCTATTATGTCAAATACATTTCTATGCACAGATTCCCCTTTTCTCAGCACAAAGGAATAGGAATGTAGTGTGCGTGGGGAAGTTGTCACAGGGCAGGGGGCCTGCCAGACGAGAGAGCTGCACATATTTCATGGAGACACACTCAAGCACCTGTCAGCATCTGGCTGCACTGGAACGGTGTATGGCACCTAAATGCAGAGAAAGACGAAATAAGACACAGCATGAGAGCTGCTGTCACGCTTCCCACCTGCTGCAGAAAAGTGAAATCTATCATGTTTCACCACCCATGACTACCACAGGGTAGTTTGTTCTGTCACTAGAATACTTGCAAACCACCCTGATGTGCAGTTCATACACCAGTAGTGGAAGAAGCACACTTTACTTAAGAAAAAGTACCAGTACACCAATGTGAAAATACTTTATTGCAAGTTAAAGGACTGCGTTCAAAATCCTACTTGAGTAAATGTACAGCAGTATTATCAGCTAAACATACTCCAAGTATGAAAAGTAAAAGTACTTATTATATCCTGTTATACACTATAATAGTGTATTCTTTTTAGTGTTGCATTAATGTTGCATTTAAGAGGTGCTGATACACAAATGTGCCTTCTTTTATGGGGGATTTTTCTGTCATTTTAATTGTTTTGGGATATATTAGAAAGGTTTACTTCAAGGCGTTGAATTTAAAAGAAACCATCTAAGAAGTTTAGAAGGGAAATGTCTCTTCATTGGGCTGTTAACAACTCACAACAATAACAATAACATCTGAAACAAGAGGCTCAACTTAGATACAGTCTTTTATACTGGGTTGTTACAAGACAAAAAGAAGCCAATGAAATGTATTTTATAAGCTTATCATATGTTTTCTTCATTAAAATCTTAATCTGTTAATATTTTCTTCTTAAATGGAGTTGAGTAGAAGGATAAAGTCGCATAAATTTAGTCAGTACAAGTACCTTCAAATTGTACTTGCAAACGGAGTGAAAACATATATATTGTGTGTCTCTCTGCACACGCCTGCACATGTGCATGTTGTGAATGATTGCGTCTATGTGTGCTCATGAATGTGTGTCTGTATATGCGTGTCCTCTGCAACGGACAGAGTGACTGTGTTATTGGAGCAGGGTGAGCTGGGTGCAGAAACAGAAACAAACGAGGTCCTGTGCAACCCAGAGACTGTTCCATGAATCATACAGGAAATTGTACAGTAGCTGGCCAGTCCTCACAGCCTTCAGCTCACAGTTAATAACTTCCCATGCGATGTTTCCCATAGTGGGCTGATGCAAAAAATAAAAATCCATTTGGTTTTAGCGCTTATTCGCCCCTAAACACACAAATAAATATAAATGGCCAGTGGTTAGAGTCCGTGATATTGCCTTAACGCAAGAACATTAGAGCCGTTTTTGTGTAGTTGAGTCAAATCTGGGACCGAACAATCGTGAAAATGAAACCAAAATGACCCTGAGCCAGCACTGCTACTGTAAATACCTAATAAAAAAACATGAATAAACAAAAAAATAAGTTATTTGCAGAAACGCTGGACATGTCCTGAGTTTAGTTTAAAACAGGAGCCTGTGACTCAATTACATCATGTGATGAATTTGTGCATTTGCCTGCAGCAGGTACAATAAACGAGTGCACTGATGCCATCAAAGTCAGCCAGAAGGGAAGCCCAGAGTTCAGTTTAGTTGAGGGAACACGTTTCTCTCCCTGAAACACATGCATTCACCTACATGTGCACGTGTATGTATATGAGAGGACAAAGAAACACATAAATGCAAATGTGATCTAAGAACAGAAAATATCTTCAGCGACACAGGAGATGGTGCACGGTTAATTAATTCCCCAGATTAAGAAGTAAAATCAGTTAGTGTGTACTCTCTGTGTTTCACTTTTCTCTGCAGTGTGCACACAATTTCACAGCACATTTCTGCCAGAGACTGTTTGACTGTTAACTCGAGCACCTCAGTGCCTTACACAACACACACATTCACGGTCAGATCTGTCAGTGTGTAATTTCCTTTTACTCCGTAGCAAAGGTCAGCGTACACACGTTTCTGTGGCAACCTCAGGGTAAATGTGTGTGTATATCGTGCTAATGGAGACTGACATGAGGACTGACACGGATGCTGAGCTGTGCTGCGCTGGGCCAGGCGGTCTAACCCAACAGCAGGGATAAACTATAAATAGACTATCTCGTTCACCCTCGCCACATCGCCCCTTTCTACTCCTGTTTCCTCTTTTGCTTTATCTGCAGACCTTTTATCACATTCGCTTTGCTTTCTATTTCCTCCAACAACTCCATGTTTCCTTCCCTGCATCCCCTTGCCCCTTCCTGATTTGTGTCCCTCCCTTCCTCATCTCCCCAAATCCCCATTTTCAGTTTCCTTCTGTCTTTTGTCTCTGAGAATCTTTGGTCCCGAAGAGAAGATGAGCTAAGAAAACAAAGAAAGATAAAACTGGAATGACAAATAGGCCAACACCAATCTTTGTGATCTCAGAGGAGAGAGGGAGAGTGTGTGGGATGGGGAAAAGGGGGAGATGGGCTAGTTAAGGGGGGAGATGTGGGGAGACTGAGTTATGTAAGCGAGGCTAATCCCCTCCCAACCCTGCATAGTAAATGAGACAGGATGACACTGGCCTCATTTCATCCGTTCAGCTCTGCATCCGCCGCCGCTACTCCAATGCGCTCCAGCTCCACCTCAATCTTTCTGTCTGATCTTTGACAGCAGACAGGAGCTACGTTTTCACCTCCGCACACCAGCACATCCTGGTCTACTGACACATTATTTTGTCCTCAAATCAACAATAACGTCTGATTTTTGAAAGCTCTCTCACAATGAGAAAGAATGGGACAATGGGATAAGTATAACTGTATAATACCGTAACGTTCTAAAAGTGGAGCTACAGTAACAACATGTCTCAACACACTTAATGATACATTACTTTTGGATTTGGCCTCGCTCCCACCACATGACCCTCACCCATCCAGCACTTCTCTTCTCAGCTCTAAGCCGACCTCTACACTCCTCGACATCCTAATCTGTAGAGGTACGTTACGCTGCGAAGGGTCAACAAGGGTAGCAGGGTGGGCTCATAACAACGAGCTGCGTATCAGGTACTGAAGCACACAACTATTGACTGAATCATCTCACAAGGAAACATAAGACATAGCATGTGAATGCTTTTAGTTTAAAATACAACATTAATAAATGCTTATTGGTCCAGATGACTTGTAACATTTCCCTAGAAGGCAGACGGTCAACTACAAAAGCTACACTGGCATTATGAAATTGTTTATTAACCCCCCCCTCCACCTTTGCAATCCTCCTGCTCAGACAGGACGCTCCACTAAACTTTGACCTACTTCTGTCTGCCCTCAGTCTGGGCTGAGGGGGGGGAGAAAACGCCAAGACCCCAAACACAGCAAGCTTCACGCTGATCCACCCTTTTAATAATAGTAATATGAATATCAAAGGCTTTTTGGGACAATACATCTTTTGAATGTCCAATCACAGAGGGAAGCCAAGGGAGGCTTGAGGACGCGTGCATGTGAAAGAATCACACTGAACTCATTGTTTAGCACATTTACACACACACACACACACACACACACACACACACACACACACACACACACACACACACACACACACACACACGACTTGATTTCACTTTTCTGCTGATCAGCTACAAGACAAACCCCCGTCCTTCATCTTTTTATCCGCACTGTGTCTCTCGTTTCCAAGAAATCTCACTCAGCAGATGGACACAATCCTCCATAACCAATTCTCTGAAGGATAATGCAGAGCAGACAAAGACGCCGTGACACAAAGGCAGACAACACCTCCATGATTCAGTTATGTCAGTGTAAATCTCACTGAAGCTGAGCTGAAACCAGTGACAGCGTCACTTCATAAACTGAAACTATGTTTAAAATTTGCCAAATGTTTCATAAGCGCAAGACGGCTTCCAGGCCAGCTGAGTCCTGGCAATGCATCTGTGATGGGACCGCTGAGAGCTGGCTCGGACGAGAGGGTGGTGGGAGTTGTGTTACCATGGCTGGGACGGCATCCCAGAAGTTCCCGGAAGAATTCTGGGAACATCACTGTCCAACATGTGTGTATGAGAAAGGAAGAGATGGAGGCATGGACGATGAGGGGGGAGACATCTGTCAGCAATTAAATAGGAGGGATCAATCACATAGTTTCCCCATTGAGAGTACAGTATGCAGATATACACTGGGCGCATGATGTAAACACTCGCTCATGGTTAAAACTTCCCAACCTCTCCCTCTCCTCTCCGCTTCCACGAGACAAGCTGACCACAGTTTTCCCAAGCCAGTCAGCTGACGCAGGGAGGGGCGGGGCGCCGTGTGGTACGCATTCTGCCGAGGGGTCATCTGGCAGACGCATCCTTAGAGCTGGCTTCACTCCGTCGAGCAAAACAATCACAGGGGAAGAAGCTAGCCAAGAGGGTGGAGGAAATGTAATCTATAAATCAGACACATGTCCAAACAACTGGGTGTCAACAGATCTGTGCTTATGTTATTAGCTCAGAGGTGCCCCGCTGCAACATGCCGGAAAACTCACTGATTCAATTCTTCTGAGGTAGTTGTTTTAGACCGGGCTTATGGAAAAAAGTGCAGCATTTGGATAGACAATATCATATCTGAAAGACTAAAGAAATGACAGCTAAACCACAACAGCATGGGACGATTTTAAACCGGAATCAATAATTCATGTTTTGCTTCCCTTGCTGGCACAAATCAGGTTTCCAATAGAGGCAAATCAACAAACAGCTTAATCAATGGCTTTCTCACTTGTAAAGATGCGGGACCTTGTTAGTCGCAACTCTGACAAATTATTTCTTATCTGATTTAAGCTGGAAGAAGAAAAATGTCTCTTGACTCAACAATCCAGAATGGGTTTTCTCAAAGCGACAAGATTGCTACCAATAAAAACATCCGATTGTTGCAGCTGCAGGTCTACCGGCCTCCTAAAACTGTTCATCTGTTACCGGGCAAAGTGCCTCGATTCTGGACCTAATACTGGTGTCATCCATCAATCTTGTGTTTGTGTGTATCTGTGTGTAAGTGTGTGTGGTCTGCTGTTTCAGCACTGGCCATTTCGGTCGTCATACATCAACCTCCTGACAGCACTGAAGTGACGCTTTGTGACATATGAGGCCACTTTACCTTCTCCTCAGAAAGAGAGGGGGAGAACAGCAGGGCAGTGCTGAAATGGATGAAAACTCTTTCCCTGTGCAGTGCCGGTGCTCCTACTTATATAATCATTGTGATTTCTTTTGCATTTTTTTTTTTACATAAGGAGAACTTAAAACTGCAATTCCAGTGTGTAATAGAAGTTTCTCTTCAGTTTCTTTGGGACAAAGTGAACAAGTACACAAGTGTTGAGCAAACACAGCTTGATTGGCCTACTAATGGATGTTTGGAGCAGTTGGCAGACTTCAGCACTCCTGGTTCTAATGTGATCTGTGCCAGAGCTCTGCCCACTAATGTCCATTATACACAGACTTACTCCACTCCGCATTGATTGTGTCTCTTCTTACAGACTGTAAAGGCTTTCAGAGCCCATCTCCGCCTGCCATCTCAGCTATCAGATTCCAACAGCAATTTAATTGACCAGCAATCTACTTAACGCAAAAAAACACATTTTGAGTCTCCTTCAGTTTCATGTTGAAAAGGGTTCTGCACGAGCATGATAATAGACAGACAGTGTGCAAGGTCATTCAGCATTTAAAGGCTGCTTTTGGGTGTTTGTAAGTCTGTAAAAGTCAAAAGGGGGTAATGACAGGCTGAGACTGAGGACATCTTAAAGATGATAGGAGTGGTCCACCCCAGTCTGTACAGCCACATATTGAGGCTGATGAATAGGCAGACTGAGCTCCTTTAGCTCCATATTCCTCTTGACTAGTTAGGTGAGCCTTGCTAGCGGCTCAGTGAGCATACTAACACGTATCTTACTAGCCGGCCTAACAGCCGCAAAAAGCATGCTGGCATTGCATTGGAGTCCTCCACAAACTCTCAGTGGTTATCGGTTTATTTGGATGCATGGTGATAAAG